>NC_046989.1:10965258-11265258 GCF_009769545.1 Cyclopterus lumpus
GACACACACACACACACACACACACACACACACACACACACACACACACACACACACACACACACACACACACACACACACACACACACACACACACACACACACACACACACACACACACACACACACACACACACACACACACACACACACACACACACACACACACACACACACACACACACACACACACACACACACACACACACACACACACACACACACACACACACACACACACACACACACACACACACACACACACACACACACTAGAGTTATGGAGAGGAAGGAGTTCCTGGAAGTAAATGTGCCATTCATTTTCATGTGGGAGGCTCGGACGGACATGAACTCTCCTAGTTGCATCATTTGGAGTAAAAAAATAATCTTTGATAAAAGTTAAAATTACAAACCTGTTACTTAAGAAGAGTTAAAGAGCATTTGGGAGACATCCAATCACAGTTTAAATTACTGAGTTTAAATTTCTGATGTGTGTGCCACTAATGCTTTGCTTTCACATGAAGGGTCAATTCTAGAGGAATTCAGAACATTCCCAGTTGCAACAACAAAGCATTCAAAGCCCGTTCTCCATTTGGCAGCTGAGGCTCATTCATATCATAGTGTATAAATGTGCCTGACCAAACATTATTTCTCACAAAGCTCAAAGTTTTTATTTTTATTTTCACTTTAATAATCCAATATACTTGTTTGTTTCTATGTTGACAAATACTGAAGATATTATTAAAACAGTAAGCTACAGCGGTGAAAACTAATATTTCAGACCCCAGAGGCTCCTCCGATACAACTGTATGGTGTATGTGAGTGTGAGTGTGAGTGTGAGTGTGTGTGTGAGAGAGAGAGAGAGAGAGAGAGAGAGAGAGAGAGAGAGAGAGAGAGAGAGAGAGAGAGAGAGAGAGAGAGAGAGAGAGAGAGAGAGAGAGAGAGAGAGAGAGAGAGAGAGAGAGAGAGCGCACATGTGTTTGTATGTGTTGTGCTGTGATGCAGCTTTCAAAAGATTAACTGAGAGGAAGAGATGGAGGCCTTACTGGAAAACTGCAGATAAATGATGACGAAAAAGAAAAGTGGGAGGAAAATAGAGCAGCAGGAGAGAAGGTAGGAGGGCGAGGGCAAGGGCAAGAGAAGATAAGAGGCTTTTAGGGAACTTATATCGATGCAGAATAAATCTGGTTGAAGCACACGAGTACCGGAGAGATGACATCAAGAGACAAAGAGGCAGGAGAAGAAACAGAGAGCCACGTAAGAGCAGAGGGAGGTGAACAATCAGCAGAGATTAACATAAAGCCACTGACCACACAGTGCTGCACTCGCTGGGTATTTTAAACATATTCATGTCGTCTATGACGCCTTCTCTTGACTTTTATTTCTCCCAACCGAGAGACAAGGGGCAACTATTTGAATTGAAGATATATAAAAACATCTGTATTGCCCAACAGCAGCATGCTACACACCGACGGGTCCCAGTAACTATGACTCATGCATTTGAAATGAGCACAAACTGACACACAAATGCAAACGGGGCTTTCTGTGCAGCACTCCGGGATGCATTACAGCACTCGGTCCCTGCTCGCCTGGTCTCTTTATACAGATGAAGGGAGACTCCGAGGCGGAGGGGAGAAATGAACACAAACAAATTCCTTTAAACCAACATGCAGCTTACCTGCGCAGCCAGCTAGAGTAATCATCATTTACCGACAGGCTTGTGCACAGATATACACACAGTCACTAGGAGAGGGGCTCATGATGAGCTTACTGGAGAGCTCTATTTAGTTAAGGTTTCACTACAGCATCCACTCCACAAGGTATCAACTCAGTTTTAAAAAGTCATAGTAATGCTCACATTGCTATGGCTGACACACACACACACACACACACACACACACACACACACACACACACACACACGTTGAGTTTGATAAAAAAGCAGCTCCTCCAGCTGTGTGCACGTCTGCACTTCTCTGTTGATGTGTGCACGTGCCAGGTGTGGTGTGATGGGGGTTGGATTATATAATATAAACCACACATACCAGCTCCAGGGAGAGTTAGGAGATATGAATTTATGTGCTACAAAATGACAGAGAATTAGTCAGAGGCAACTATCTTTTTTTTTAATGGTTGTATTGAACTATTGCAGACAATTAATGAAGACTGCTTTATGACAACATTGGATTTACACATAATTGCAATACTTCTAGTAAATAAACTATACCCCATTGTACTGCACATGCAATTTAAATAGTGCATGTACTTTAATACAAGGATTTTATCCATATTACCCACTTGCAACTCAAATGCATAGATCATGAAACGGTATTACAGTGTCGGGTCTTAAAAATGTGTTTTAAGTACTCAATCTACGAGAGGCTAAAAGCAAACACATATTAATGGAATAGTTACATTTTAAGAAATATCAGTATTTCTTAAAAAGTATTAGCTTTTCGTGCTGAGGGTTGAAGAGAAGGTTGATCACACGTTCATGTTCTTTCATGGACAGTAAGTAGCGGCTGGAGCCAGTAGGTGGTTCAATTAGCTTAGCTTAGCATAAACAGTAGCTAGCAGAGTAAAACAGAAGAGGAATAAAAATCATCTCATTCATAGAAATACAGGTGATCATTGAGTACCAGTTTATCTAATCTCAATCTCATGTCTCAGTTGAGAGTTGTTCATTATCCATTCAGCCTCAAATGTGGCACATTTGTATTTGTCACTGCTCCTAAAACCACTAACCAACGGGAGGTTTAATATAAAAACAGAAATCAGAATGATAATGGTTCATGGCCAAATATTGTGATTAAAGAAACCCGACACTTATCGGTGGCAGAGCAATCATTGTGAGTTAATGAAAGCGTTGGGGCCACAACTCTCCATGTCAACACACATCCTCAAAGGCTCAAAGGTTGATTTATCGTTCCACTTTCTACACATGAGTACCTTGCATAAATCTTTACACCAACGGAGACAGAGCGATAGAAATGAGGAAACTAATTTAAATTAAATGGGTATGCAGTGACCAACTCAATAAGATCCGATATGTTAATCCACCAAGATTTCCAGAGATATTAGCCTTAAACTGTTGCATAATTTACATTTTTCTTGATTACTTTAACCATATTTACAACACACTCGACCTTACACATGACTTTTGAGGAATTTAAGAGTATAAAGAAAGTGTCCTTTTAGAAATTTGAAAGGGCTTAAAATGATGGATCATGATTGACACAAGAAATGCAGATCACTGTCACGGACAGAAGAAGGTGATAATAATAATGACCATGTTTTCAGGTCAGAATTGTATTAGACCGAATCCAGACAGAGCTTAACAAAGAGCTGCATAAGTCTCTTTGCTCCTCGACCCATACCAAGTTAATGAATCCTCAGAAATCTTTGGAGCCATTCATGCAGTGTTTCAATGTCATTTTTCTCTATAACCTTGGCCTGCTTTTAAATAATTGGATACTGGTAACGGGAGTGAGCGAACTGTGGCATTCAAGACAATGAAACAAAAAAGTGTTATTGGTCTTAAGCTTTCGGTTTTTAAAATATGTACGACATCGCAACAATTTCTCAGGGCCAAGGAGTTTATCCAAAGACGAGGAAGCTTGGATACACAAGCATACACCACATCTTTGACAATGTCTGGAAAGGAGGTTGTGCAAATGACAGCCCCTCAGTGTACCATCACAAAAAAGATGAGGACGCAACTGACAGGCAGGGGCAGCATTTCTAAAAAAAGAATATTAGTGCACGTTTCATCCGTTGTAAGGGTGAGGTGGAGCGATTTGGGGATTAAAACGTTACATAAAGCATAAGATGATGTGTGTCAACAGATCCCTGAAGGAAGGTCTGGGTAAATGGCAAGATGGTGAGAGGAAGTGCAAGCAAGCATACACACACAAATCACACACACACATTGAATTCCTAAGCAGCAAAGGACAAGAGGATCAATGAGCAGCACTCAATGCATACTAGCACTCACACGCCCTCTGTATGCCCTCTCATTCACACACCTTAAACCAGCCACTTACACTTGCACACACACACACACACACACTTCTGACTCAGTCCTATTGGTGAAGGATGCGCTAATGGAGGATGACACTGAGATAACAGGCTAGCACCTGTGCATAGATTCCATACACACACAAACACACACACACACGCACACACACTATCTGTTTATAGCCCTACCTCTAGTTGTCGCCTCAGCTCTTTCACATGGGCGGAGTCCTGCGACAGGTCTTCCCTCTGGGAGGCGTCGGCCAGAACGTTGACTGTAGTCTCGGCCTCCTGGAGCCATTTGAGGAAGGACTCCAGCTCCCTGAGAGACATCTGCAGGCCCTTCAGCTCACTGTCCAGATGGGCGTGGCGGTCACTTGCCCTGCAAATCAATAACGATAAATCATATACGTGATTTATGAGTTCAACCTCTGAAGCAGGTAGTGCATGATTAGAAACTGGCAGCAATAGCAGCCCCGCATGCGACACAATCAAACTGCAGGTAAACAGGTGAGTGTGTGTTCACCTGTTATTGATGCTGATCCAGGCAGTGTTGTGCTTATCTGTGACCTCTTTGATCCTCCTGGTGTCGTCAATAGAATACTCCCGCAAAAGATGATTGGACAGCTCGTTGAAGGCAACAACTGTCGCTTGGCCTCGGCCCAAGTCTTGGAGGAACGCCTATAAAACAATCAACACGATCAGGATGATCACGACTGGAAATGTGACAAATGTGACTGAACAATTATGTGTCACTGGGAAGGGCCTTGTTGGCACCGCCTATTGGCCTGGTATCAGCTTTAGTTATTAATGACCTATTATACAAACTTTATAAAATGAAATTAAACTTCCGGCACTAAAAACACAGACATCTGTTATTCCACTGCTCAGCAATCTGACATTGTTATTTTAACCTCTACTTAATCAAGCAGGTTACATAAGACCCAACTGTTATTCATGAGGCCATATCATTATTTCAAATGTAGCATTAGCAAATAAGTCATCCATATGTGACCCCTATGCTCCTGTTCTTTTAACAAAAAGGTACATTTCACTATTTTAAATGGACGATTACTCATCATTACAAAACCACAGAAACCCAGAGTAGATAGCTGTGTGTCTAACCTGCTGGATTGTATTAAACTCAGTTGCCCTCTAGTGTTCGGTTCTGGTAATGCGTCGGACACACTTATGAGGCAGAATGTGTTTCCAGAAACTCTCGTACAAGTTGTCATCTCAAATTAAAATGATGGATGATGTGGAGTACGGAGGTTATTAAGGATTCATTCCCACCTTGCACAGACATATACAGTTGTTACGGGACCTCTAACATTTCTATTAAAGTAAAGTTTGGTTGAGTTTAAGATGTTTCTCTCAATTAGGAAAGTGAGCAGACAAGTTTCCTGGAGTATATTTCTAGTCTACCGTAATGATATGGAATCACAACAAGTGACCGACTGAAGGACGGACGCCCAGCGGACATGGAGAGGAAGTCTAGCAGTTACACGTTTCCCTAACCTTGTTGTCAGCAAGCTGTTTCGTCAGGGGGTCGCTCGACTGCTGAAGAAGGTTGTGGAAACGTCCTTCGCTGTGCCCAATTAGAGCATTCACCTCCTTCCTCTGCTCCTCCCACTGGTTGCTGTGGCCAATCATGTTATCAAGCTGCTGAAGTCGAGCCTCAACACCATGCTGAGTGCTGTCCCACTGGCTGCGTACCTTCTCCACTTGAGACAGAGACAGACGCAGTCACAAAAACAGAAAGTAATGACAGCCCCTACACAACATTGGTTTTGTTGTCTTTGGGAGCAGCTAATCTTTTTTTAAACTGCTTTCGACATACGTTTCTCAGTAATGGATGTGCGAACGTCCAGATTAGAGGTCTTGTTCTTAATGTTCTGTGCCAGCATGAAAATGTCCTCGAGCTGGGGGTGACGCTGTTCCAGGTCACTCTTTGTCACCTGCCAAGGACGAGGCACAAAAACACACAGTGTCACACAAAGTGTATAGCTCATAGGATTGAATTTGACAGTTCAGTTGTTACAACAAAAAAAAATCTACTATTCCATTAATAACCGTTCATCACACAAACACATCATCGACTGTCCTCTCCGCCCCCCATTTCTCACCTGAAGACGTCCCATCGTCATCCTGATCTCCTCCGTGTCCCCCACAGTGACAATGTTAGACTTGAGCATCTGTGTGATGAGGAGAAGCCAGTCTGCCAGTTCGGTGGCTGTCTCATTGAGGTCGGTGGGCGCCACGGTGTCTGGCGTGTGCGGGGTTTGGTGGTGAGGGTCCTCGCTAACCATGCTGGCCATCTGCACGGCTGAGGGGACGGCAGACACTGGAGCAGGGACGAAGAAAAGGCAGTTGATGTTGACGTATAGAGCTTCTTTACGAGGAAATGATGCAATGAACATTTAAGATGTTAGAGCGAGAGAGGAGGTGCTTCTGTCAAATGGCTCTCAGAGGATTGTGGCATCTCACTAAATCATGATGAATGAGGCATCAGGTTTTGTTTTAGTGTTCCACGAGCAGGACGTTGTTGCTCACCTCCTATTTGTTATTTTATCCTGCATTTTCATGCCCCAGATTAAGCCAAGCCTATAAGGGAATTTAAATCCGCCACCTGAGAACTTCTTACCTCTAATACGAGTACATGTGTATATGTTTGTCACCTCCTGTTAATGATCCAATATCGAATTTTCTCTGTCTCATTAAAGGCTTAATACTGCAATGGGACTGCGTTAAATGTTTTCATCCCTTCACCACTGACAATTTATAAAAACAGAGCTAGGGATACAGAAATTAGAGAAATCATGAGTTTAAATAAGTGCAATCCGAGATAACTTTACCAAGCTGCTGGTGCTGGACGACATGTAGGTGGTGTTTCCATGGAGAGACGGGTTGCTGCAGAGATTCCCTCAGTCGACCATCCAGAGCTTTCCAATCCCCTGCCAGCTCCTCTACCTTCCCCTGTCAGCATGAATCCATAGAGAGGAATTTATAAGTAATGACAAATCATCAGCAACAGGAAACTGAGTGCATCAGCTTTTAATAGGACAGACAATTACACTTGTGGCACCGTAACAAGAAATATGGCATATTTATATGTAAGAATTAGCAGTGTGTCGTTATTAAATCATATTGCTATGGAAACCGGGACCTTTTCCTGAGGGAGCAGCTGCTGTTGTCTCTGTAGCTCTATAGAATGAGCCAACAGGTCCTCCAGGTCCTTCTTCCTGTCCTTCATGGAGGCATCTAGAGCCTACAACAGGTAAGAACTCATTTTAGGTACAACATTTATGTTTGTGATAAAAAACAGATTTTCAGTGATGTGCAGTGTCGGGATTCTTGTGATGAACTCAGACGATCTACCTGCGCTTGGCCGGGGCTCAAGCCTCTGGTCATGATTGTCTGGTGTGTGACAACGACCCAGTCAGTGAGCCTGTTCATCCTGTCCTGGAACTGGGCATGACTCTGCAGGTTGGTCTCCAACTCCCCGACTTTGTCCAACAACTCATGGGTCACCTGCAGAGGGAAAAAAAGGTGAATCAAAAATGAGTAAGAGTGAGAGGAGAGAATGTCAAAGGGCAAATGAAGAAAACAGGGAAGGCAGGACATGTTGCAGCTGTCAGTGTTGTGAAAAATGGTCAATATTTCAGTATTACAATGTGTATAGTATAAAGTTGCTTCCAATACAAAAACGTGGAAGACGAGGCAGAAAAATATCCTAATGAAAAGTTCGTACCCTGCTCCAGCTGAGGTTGATGGCTCTCAGTTTGCCAACATGCTGGTCTCTGCTCTGAAGGCTCACACTTGGACTGGCCAGGATCTGAGGAGCATGCTTGTTCACCCATCCGAGACGATCATTCTGTGCATCCATTTCCTCGGCAAGGACCTGCGAGGGAAAAAGCACTGACCATCAATTCCATAAAGACGGACTGATTTTTTGGTGAAATAAATATAGAGAAACCAAGAAGTAACACTGTGAAGGTCAGCAGTAGAACATAGGGTTGTTCCATAAAGCAACAGAACATCTTTCTTTGTACTTTTTGCAAAGGAAAGCTCGGGCTGAGGTTGTTGCCAGGAAGGAATTAAGACCGAAAACACTGAGTGATTGTATTTTGTTATTGTTGTTGTTCAAATCAAGAGATGCGAGTTAAGTCTCTGTATGTTTACTGGGTTGGACTGGTTTTGCTTGGGATTGAGATACAGAGAGCAACTAAAGGTGAAAAGGACAAACAAAGTCAGCGCTGACCATAAGAATTGCTGAATCTTCCAGCTCTGGAGCAGAAACAGAAATCCCCGTGCTCCCATGAATCACACTAACATGAGCATGTTTGGGCCTTGCTGTACCTTGAGTTCTCTGAGGTTGCTGTCAGTGGCAGTGACGGGTAAGGAACTGACAGCGTTTTCTGCCTGCTCCAACCATACAGCCAGCGCCTCGCGTCTCCTCACCAGGTCTGACAGGGCCGGGTCTCCTCCAACCAGCCTACAAACACACACATTATGCACTCAGATTAGGATCTCAATTTCCTGGAGGTTGCAGGCCTATTCCTAGAATTTACATTTAAATGACTGTTATAGACTGATTGGCCACACTGATAATGTTAACCTGCCAAACACTGATAAAGAAACAAAGACTGTCTCTGATGGAGAGAGACCTCTTTTTTACATTATACTGTAAAACCAAATATTATAGAGTCAAGACACAGCAATGATATTCATCATGTGTCAATGCACATTTGACCACATCCTTCTTAATCTTTTCGATCCATAGGGGAAGCCACATCCTGTGTGTTTTACCAAGTATAGATTACCTGCGCTGTCTCTCAAGGACATGGCGGTTGACAGCTCTCCAACGCTGACTTAGGGTGTCTAGCTTTTCCTCAAGCAGTGATCCGTCAGGAGATGACTGCTGCCCAATTATCTGCTCCCCAGTGCGGGTCAGTTCAGCCAGGACGGGCTGGTGGCTGACAAGACCCTCCTCCAGCTCCTAAAACACGTATAAAAGAAAGAAAGAGCATGAGCACAAAAAAAGGTGTGTTCGGGATCAATCAAACAGCATAAGCCGATTCACTCAGGTCCAAATCCCCAGCTCAAGTCCGTCTCTCCAAGCAAATCTCCGATTGACACAGAGGCATGATTTGCGGCGCATCAAGATTTAAGCTGCTAAATCTCTACTTCCACCGAGAGAGATTTAATTTGCCAAGACAGACCCCTAAAGCAAGGTGAGCGATTGTGAAGTCTGCTAAAGGGCGACTCAGCTAATTGATCTCCCAATTCCCAGCCACTTGATCCCTCGCATCAATCTCAGCAACTGTGAAAACGTGTAAAAGAGCGAGACAGATGGAGTGGAGCTCAAACTTTTCAAATCACACCCCTAAAGGTGGTAATGGCAATAGTGCTGCCAGCGATAATGCAGCAGCTTCAGAAAACCTCATTCTAACCCATGAAAACTAAATAACCGCTTTCAAATCAAACAAAGCTCAAAAGGAGAGGCCTTTTTAGTTCACCTCTCACGGTCTCACCCTGCAACACGGAGAAGTAGATATGCAGTGTGTTTGTTTATCAGGTACCCATTTTCCAAATGTAATTATCTCTGGTCTAACACTTCCAATCTACCTGCTTATAGTTTACACATGTTACTAGTGCACCCCTGGGAAGGTAATAATCTTGCTTTAAAGCTTCTAAGCATACTGTATGTTGTGAGTCTATATTTGACTTATTACTGTTATAATGACAAAGGTGGAATCCCATGAAAGTGTTCTATGATGACAAAAGATGTGTAAGAACATGTGAAGAAATGTGAATGTGAAGATCATGTGAAACACGCCAGCATGCATGTAAATTCAGGCCGTCACACACACACACTTGCACTCCATCACTCTCCACTGACCTCTTGGTGTCGTCGTGCACAGTTCAGGTCCAGCTGTCCATCAGGGCCAACGCTCTCTGACAGCAGCGCCTCTGTATCGGTCAGCCACTGGTTCAGGTCATTCATGTCACAGTGGAACTGCCTCCACTCCTCTACAGCACGGTCAAAACTCCTGCAGCAGAACAAAACAAACACACACAATGTTTGTACGGTAAACATAAAAAAGCAGAAGGACTGATTATACATCTATAATGGAAGTATGTAAGAGGTAATCTGGTATCGAGTGTGTGGTTGCAGATTACAACCAATGGAATACTTCTTTGGGACATTGCGGTAAGATGAGCCGCCACATGCTAAACCGTGGTAAAGCCTTTTGCTTCGCTCAGAGGCCATCCTTAACTTAAGTACACTACTTTAAGAGCTTTTCTGATAATAGATCCCCCAAAGACTGTCCCTTTAAAGAAATCTCAACAACTAAGTGCTAAACATATGGCAAACATTGGTTGACGTGTGAAACATTTGCAGAGGAAACTATTTAGTTTAGACTAAACATCCAACACACAAAAGAAAATCTCCACACTGTGGAAGTTTAATTTGTGTTTAATTCACAATTCACATATCAAGCATATCTTTTCACTGCGTTTCTTTTGTTTCATTCTACTTCTTAAACTTAAAGCTCAGTTCATTTAGAGGATTCTGGCTTTAATTGCTCCTAAATAAATTGTATTGTGTTTTTATTGAGTGAGAGGGTCTAATATAGAATGGGATGGGAGATTATTGAATTCTGGTCTCTCACGGTACAATTTAGTTTGACCACTGGGAAATTCCTTGATTTATGAGGAGGAAAAATTACACAGTTGACCTCTAATAAACACCAGAAAATGTCATTATAGTCAGGAACCCCTGACAGCACAGGAAAGTTCACAGAGATGCGATTGAATAAATCAGCATAGACAAACCGATTACTTAAAATGCCTAATACAAAAAACAGATCTTTATCGCATTGATGGTCTGCATGAGGGCTACTTCCTCTTACAGCACCGCTTGGAGCGCAACAAATCTGATGAGAGAGACAAAGTGTGGAAATTAGTTCTGGATGGGCAATTTTACAAAATACACTTCATTCTTTTGATTTTTGTGATGCCCACAGGTTATAATGATTGCAGGCATAGTGCTTTAGTATTTGTGCGCATTCTTCAGAATTAGCTGACTCGTCCTGTACTCAGCAAATGAAGACTGTTTACGCCAAAGGAATTGTGTTGATGGTAGTTAAGGCCACCCAGTGTGTGTGTGCGTGTGTGCGTGTGTGTGTGTGTGCGTGTGTGTGTGTGTGTGTGTGTCAGTAAGTAAATGAGTGAGTGAAAATGGGAATAGGCATGAGATTGTTTATGCCCGAGGAATCGTGTTGATAGTAATCAAGGTCAGAGTGTGTGTCTAGCGAGCTTGATTTTGTGCCTTGGTCCATCTCTTTATCTGTCTCCTGACTAGCGGACAGCTGGCATTTAATGTCCCTGCAGCTTAGACAACATTTCCTGACACACAAATTCACTCACATTCCAATTTGAAAATAGCAGTTTGTTCTCGTCTCCAAAGTTTTCTGTGGAAGACTTATTCAAGTATGAGTCTCCACATTATTTCTAGTCGATGAATGTACAGTGTGATCTGTTGTACAAGTTGTGTGTTAAGATGGCGCACGCACCCATTGCGATGGTTGTACATGCGGTTGAGGCGGTCCCACTCGGCGTTGAGCTGCGTGAGGGCGTCTCCGATCTGGGCAACCTCAGCTGGGGAAGCATCGCAAACGGCATCCGGCTGTCGCTCGTGGATCCCTGTGACCCACTCACCAACACGCTCTAGATTCTCTTTGATATTCTATAAAAAGATTAAGGAAAAGAGACAGCACAGTGAGAGCGAGAAGGGGCGATAAAAGTCCACACATGTAAGAATGATTGTAACCAGAACACTTTGTTTTCTAAAGCTCTCCCCACAGGGTGCAGAACTAGTGCTTTCTAGTAAATCATTTCCTCTATTTCTACTACAAAATGTCCATTAACTTGACCTTTTTCGCTCCTTTCTTGTTAATTTTGTAAAACCTGTTAAACAAAAGACTAAAAACTAAAGACTAAAAGCTAAAACAATACAATATCGGGTAATTCTTTTGACGTTTACAATGAGAATCTTTGACAACCCACCCTCAGTGTGTCCTCCTGGCTGGAAAAGTCTTCGTAGAGCCCGCAGCTGAGCTCAGAGGAGTTCAGAAGCAACTCGTTGTCGGCCATGGCAAGGAGCACTTTGTTGATGTCCAACAGGTAGTCGGAGGGACTCAGTGAGGGAGCACTGCAACGCTCCACTGAAGACATCTCCTACACCGCAGGAGAGCAGGAAAAACAACAGAGCAGAAGGGAGTGAGAGAAGGAAACTGTATTCACACATATTGTGTCACACTATGCTCAATTATCACTAGAGTCAATCCAATCAACCAAAACACACAGCTTGGTCATTAAAGTGACATTTTAGTTTGTGTCCGTGTACAGACCATGTGCTTATCCATGTGTGAGTCCCTCACTTCGGCTCTTATCTGCTCTGTGAAGATGTGAGTAGGTGACTCCACAGAGACTTCGGCCTGCCTGATTCGTAGCACCCTTAATTCCTAAAACAGGCAAAAGGACACACACTGACTTAAGAGCTGCATTTTTCTTAGAATAAAAAAAAACATTCCCAAATAAATCTGGTTTATGGAAGACGCATCTTACCCTGTGAGAAGAATATTGGCTCTGCAGCCGGAGCAGTAGGAGCCTCAACTCCTCCCTCTGGCCTTCGTCTGAGGTTTGCTGCAGCAGTTCGTCTCCTCTTCTCAACAAGTGTTCCACGCTGGCTTTCTCCTCATCCATCTGGTGCAGAGAGACAGACGGGTCAAAGGAAGAGTTTAAGAGGCTGCAATTCAAATCCAACCTAATTGCCGATTCTTCTCTGTAAACTACAGCAATCTTCAATATTAAAGCGAACAATTCAGTCGCCGTAAGTAACAACTTACACACCAGAAACTGACATCAGCTGTTAGTTGCTCGCTTGCTTCACAAGCAACACATTGTTCAGAGTGGAGACCATGCAGACGCTTCTCAGGAAAATGCTGTTTCAAACACACTCAGAGCTTCCCGACTGGGGTAATGACCTTGCTTTGGACTGGTCAGGTCTGTTCAGGCAGTGTGTTTTTACGTCATCAACCTTGATAACATAGATTGAATTCCGGACTTGTTAGGCCTTGAAATGCCCAATCAAAGCTTGTTTTATCAGGTGGCAGCTTTATATAGCCTGTGGCCTGGCATGTTCCTCATAGAAAATCCCAAGAAATTCAGAAAGAGAATAATAGGCAACCTGGGGCAATTTTCTGTGCCCGTTTTCAAATGTCTGTGGAAAATTGTTAGAGATGGCAATCCGTAATAAAAAATCTTGTCCGGACAATAGATAGAGTGCCCTTTTCCCTATCACAACACTACAACATTTGGGGATCAATTTGAACAAAGCCATTACTGCTTGGCTGCTATATGTTGTGCCTTGTGTATGGGTACATATCTCATGATATTACCATCAATATGAATCGTCATTATTCTGGAGTAGTTTCTTTGAGAATTTTAGGAAACGAAAGGAAAATTCTGTCGTATGTTATCTCGTTTACCTCGTCATCATCCAGGATGGCTGTTTGGTCACGCTGCTGCTGCAGAGCCCTCAGCGTGCCCTGGAGCGCTGCCTGAAGGTCCGTCACCTCACTGAAGACCAGAGTCTGACTCTCTTTCCGGATCTCCTGGCTGCGAATGACCTGATGAGAAGTTAAAATACACGTAATTACCTGACTGAGTGTTCAGCTGTGGTATAATTTGTTATAATACACAGACTCCAACTAGAGTCTTGCAGTATTGTCTCTCAAAGGCTTGGCTGTATGTAGTTTGGATGAAATCTCTGTACCTGCCGAGGTACCTGCTGGTTCAGCTCGACACCAGCTGATTCCAGACTCGTCATCATCTGAACACAAAAAAGACAAAGAGCCGATGAAGTGACTGTACCGACTCCACCACATGCTATTGCAGTTAAACCTTTTTCGGTACAGCAGAAGTTCATGTTACACTGTTTTGTTCATTAGTAAATGCGTTATACAATATTGGCTTGTTTTATGCAGTGATTTTAGGTTACATACAGTGCTTTTGTACCTTGGCAGTTTTGATGTGTTGGGAGACTTTGTCGAAGTTACAGTTGAGATCAGCCAGTTTTGGCTCCACCACATCTCGGCAGGCGGGCCCCCTGCTGGTCATCAGGATGATGGCCTGGTCCTTCACATTGTCCACACGCAGGCTGATGTCCTCCAGCTCCTCAAGCATGCGCTGCGGACAGACCACAGACCAGCTCAAATGAGTTTATACTATCAGTCCTTCTCTCAGACTGGATGGCAGTGTAGCCTCGTTACAGAACAAAGAGCTGAGCGCAGCATGTACTGATGAAGGGTAGCAGGGCCCTGCCGCAGCAGACATTTAGTGGAGACCTTCTCGTCAAGGAGAAAGGTAAAATTATTTCATACAACTGTAAGATTAATTATTTGCCGCTACCGTAAAAGACTCTTTTCTCACTGTGTTCTTTCCCATACTTCAACAAACCTCTCGCTTTCACTCTTTCTTTTTGCAAGTGAAGCATGGTGAAGTTGGACAAAAATAGTCCATTCATAAATGATTTATCATAACCATGCTACTCCTTTCATGAAGAAACACATTAAAACCTCTGTATACTACAAGGTAATAGGAGGGGATTTTCTTGATGTATTCTCACAGATTGCATTTCCTTGCCAGAGAAAGTAATTTATATAAAGTAATTCTAAACTACTGTTAGATACTGCCTGTCAAGGTGTAAGCTCAGCAAATTCTTACATATTTTCAGAGGTCCAATCTAATAACTTTGCAATGATAATATGGAATAGCTATCTCCTTTGTACAGGGTGTGCTGTATCCTCACTTTAGGGTCATTCTCCCTTTATTGAAAGAGATGCTTCTCTCTCACGCTGTGAAAACCTCCGGCCTCACCTCCACCACCTTCTCCCTCTCCGTCGGGGCGAGCCGCTCAGCCTCGTCCAGGTGGATCTGGGTCTGGTAGAGCCAGGTGCTGATATGAGCCAAGTTCTCATCAAAGATTTCCACTTCATTCTGGTGACTCTGCTCTCATACAATATAAAACAAGAGCGCAATGTTTCCATTAGAAAATAAAAACATGAATTACTGGTAAAGCTCTCTCTGTGTTTTCGCCATTTACACAAAGACAACAAACAAAGACATTTTAAAGATTCTCTGAGGGTTCCTTTACCTTTATATGACTTGCTGCTATACACAATTACAAAAAGAAACATTTCAAATACTATATACATATACATATATATATATATATATATATATATATATGTATATGAATATTTTATTGAAGACGGGATTTGCATGTCCTTGTTTTGTTCTTGATTTCCAAGTTTATTTCTTTACTTGACTTAGACAGCATAATGAGGAATCGTTTATTTGGGCTATAAAGAAATAACCCTGTAATGCCTTTTGTAATTTTAGATGGTAAGAAAAAAACTACTACTACTGAATTTCAAAACCAAAACTTAAATTATTCCAGGACATTAGATATGTATTATAATTGAAAAAATAATTCTCATTAACATGTCATGCTAAAAGGCTTAGCTAATACATGTGTTCTTCCAAGAGTAGCCTTTGTTCATTTGCAAATGATGGCAAATAAAAATATGGTTTAAGCATAAAACCATAAAAAGCAGGTGGGAGTTTCGGCTTACTCAGAGAACATTAAATAAAGAACACAGCAACTCTTTATTTATGAAGCCTTACTGTAAAAAATATGTGCACTCACCAGCACAACACTGAGCCAGTCCTCGGTCCAGGTGCGGACACGGCCCCAGGCTTCATTCAGGCCACAGAGTTTGTCCTCCAGCGGTGCCTCGCTGCCCTCCACCAGAGTCTGAAGGCCAGCACTGGTCTCCATCAAGCTGGACAGCTCCACCTTACGACTCTCTGACTCCTTCAGCAGGCCCTGAAGGATACAATTCAATATACAGTAGTCATGTCATGATTATTGTCATATCAGCTAGCTGTTAGGAGTTATTGTACACACAGTCATGCTTACCAAAAATAAGGCATGGATCAGGTCAATATTCATATTTTCAACTGCATATAAATTTAAAAAGTTGTGTATGCTGAAGACAAGTGCATCTAGAGAATTGAAGAATCTTTCTACACACTTTAATGTACTGTACTGTGAACCTGTGCCTCGTTTAAAATGCACACTGCTTCACTTTTAATACTGTAGCTGAGTCTTTTTGTGAGGGTCAAAACCGGTTCAGTGAGTGGGATCGTATTGACGTACTCGTCCTTTTTACTGAATTGGGATCTCACAGAGAGAATAAGGTGGATGAACACTCTTTAACACAGAAGCACTCAACAGCCCCACAGTCGTCTTCTTTCCATAAAGCTCATATGGTTTATCTCCAGCGCTAAATAGCGAGAGATTGGCGTTTTCAGGACCATCTTACTGTCCCAGTGCTCCACCTACTGGCCACAAGCAGAAACACTTCTTTGCTGCCGCTGAAGAGATCTGATGAAATGTTTGGACTGCTACTCACATTAGCCCATGCAATTTCAGCATCGATGTCAGCTGGCATGTCTCCACAGCTGTTCTTCTGCTGGAGCTGGGCCTCAGAGGTGGTCAGCCACTCCTCCAGGGCGGCGCTCTCTTTTTGGAACTTTTGAGACAGAGACAAAGCTTTTTCCAGGTCCTGCTTGCCCTCCGTTACCTGTAAAGGGAAGGAAACAAAAGGTGTCTTGAATTGGTCTCAGCAATATGGAATATTACTTATAATCCAACATGCGCTACATTCAGAACCAGGATAGAGACATGAAAATAAGTTACCTGTGCCCCCAGGTCATTGTAGAGCAGTTTGAGAGCAGTGAGCTGTTCGTCCATAGCTTTGGGGTTCTCCGTCTGCAGTTTCTGCACAATCTGTCGACCGGTTTTTATCACCGTTTCCACCTCCAACTTCACCTCACTCAACAACTTGTATAGTTTCTACAATTAAAAAAAAAGAAAGGACAATGAGTCTATGAGGTAGCTAGGCTGACAGATATTTGTGTTTATGTATTCTTTAATTCTTTAACGCAGAACAGTTAAAACACAACGAATAAAAAATGTGTGCTTGCTTATAAGAGAGATCGCGAAAGCTCTCACCATGCAACCACTGAGGTGGGACTGGAGTTTTTCCGGGTCCACGTCCCTGACATCCAGAATGTGAAGTTCGTCCTTGGCACCGTCCAGGACTCTCTTACAGTCCAACATGCGCTGCTCAAAGTTAGCTGGCTTCTGGAATAGCTGGTACTTTGTGGATATCTCTCTCAGTTTCCTCTGCAGTGGGTTATGGGAGATATATAGTTATACATCAGTGTCACTATACAGATAACACACACACACACACTTGCCTTACCATGCTGCCAAGATATTTTTTTTACACTGCTTTAAACATGAAAGTATTGTATAGTAATGGTATTCCAGGCTGACATGACTTCCTGCAGTTCCTGATGTTCCCCAGTAGAAGTCAGTGTTACCTGTAGCTGGTCCAGCATAGTCCCACCTCGAGCAGCTTTGCCATCAGTGGTGGTGGGAGGCAAGTTGGCCACGTTCCTCTTCCTCATCTCCTCCACCGTCAGCTCGTGGGCTGCGATCTCTGCCCCGATGGTCTGAAGGACAAGCGGAAACAAACACAAACACCATGAGTACATGTGCACTCACACAGACAGCCCCGACTGATGTGTTAGAGATGAATGAGTTTCCAAAGCATCTGTTTGACAACCTGATGTGTTTTATGTGTATATTACATTAACACTTTTTAGTAATATTGTACTCCTATTCCATGGGCCTCTAGGTGAAGGAGGGCCTTCAGACAAGCGAGATGACACTGCATGAAGGAAGATTCATCAAGTTTGGATGCTTCCTTGAGTTTCACGTCTTGTTTGGGAACTGTGTGTGAGTGTGTAATGTACCTGTGCCTCCTGTGTGAGCTGGATGGCGTCGATGCGGTCAGTGAGGTAGGACGTGAGTGTTTGGTCCAGCTGGCTCAGAGACTCCTGCAGTGTTTGGAGCGCCTGCTCGTTCTCCTTCAGAGTCTGCAGCTGCTGCTCGAGGCTGACCTGCCTGTTGACCGCCTGGGAGGGGATACGTACCGTCAGACATGGGTTTGAATATTTCACGGTCAAGAATGTCAATGTTGCACTATTTCAATTTCAAGCAATTATGGGAATATGTGCATCTTAAAAATATAGCCGGAAAAAGGCTGATTATAAGCTGCTATATTCACATATTAATGATTATACTCAATAACATGAATACACATTTGAACAAAAAAAATGTTGTATTTGAGTCGTAATAATGCAAAGAGTACATGAAATGCTTAAAGAGTTGTATACATATACTGTGTATCAAGTGCAAAAATTACACAATAGAGTTTGTGCCTATATAATCAAAAATATAGTGAATTTGACTATCAATATGATAAAAACTAAATGTGTTTGGTATGATATCAATGTAAATCTCGATATAAATTAACTCGTGACAATTTCCTACACACAACCCATGGATGTTTGGCAAACATTACACATTTGCATATTTGCAACGGATATATTCCAATAACAAATTTCTACAGTAAAATAAAGTGCATATGTCTGAATTTAGTGAAAACAAAATCCAAACAAAAGACATGATGGATGCCTTCTTTCTACAGTAATAAACGCACATGTGCATCCCACATTCGCTTCCACACAAAGCCGAGGTCCTGATCTGACCTGGTGGTTGAGTTGCTCGTAACGGGAATTGAAGGCCTCTAGTTTTTCACTAATGAGTTCGTCCAGGATGCCCCCGTCTATCAGCGTCTGACCCAGCTCTCTGATTTGTGTCCGGTTGTCCCCGGGGTGGCGAAGCGCACTCTCCAAACACTGGTGGTGAGTGACGAGATGGAGAAGAGGGTTAAGTTATGAGCAAATCATTATACAAATCAAGCAAAGGCAGAAGGAATGAAAGTCAGCGTGAGGAAGTGATCAAATAAAATAGTCCTTTGATCAAGCTGCAACGTAGATCAAATAAGTTAAACTGCTTCACAGATCCAAAACGCTGTGAAAGACTGATTTACTACCAAATAGATGGAGCGCAGATGCAGAAATCGCAGCGTTGGGTGTGTCAGATGGAGGCAAAAGAAGAAAAAAGACGAGAACTGAACGAGAAATGAGAGACAAGTGAGGGAGAAGCTTGTCGAGTGAAGACACTTGGATCCCAGTCATTGTTTACATGGGGTTATTAAATGTGCTTTTCCTTCCCGGAGGTAATGGAAAGAGAGAGCAACAGCCCCCCCTCCAGCGGGGTGAGTCTAATTGGGAAACTGGGAGGGGTGAGAGATGAGAAAGGGAGGTTTACAAGAATGGAGAAGAGAGAAAGAGAGAGAGATAGGGAGGGAGTGGGAGAGGGAGGGAGAGAGGGAGAGAGAGAGACAGAGAGAAAGAGGAGAAAGAGAAAGAGAGAGGGGGGGGCAGCCAAAACACATGAGCACAGAGAGGAGAAGGGGAAACATTGTCTTCAAGGGTCTTCAATTCCCTTCATCACTATGCGATGTAACAGAAGCAGCACTGTGATTACAGTGAGTTTGACAGTCGTGCTGCAGGCAGCTCTACAGATATAGCAACGGAGCCAGACGGAGCAGAAGGAATTTGGAAGACAAAGTCAATGAGGATATTAACAAAGTTAGAATATTAAATGGCTTGGTTGGTTTATGAAACAAACTATTTTTCCTACTAACCGCATCTCAGTGTTTTTATATGTGTAACTATTGAGCATGCTGAGTGTACAGGAATATAAAATTAATGCAAATCTAAACAAATTCAAAGATGGATGGCTGGTCCAACTATATAATTCATTATTTAAACATTTTAATTATAACTAATTTCCACAATAAGTAAGATCAACAACTTTCTGTTGATGGCCTGTAGTCACTTAAAAAAAAAGTTTTTTCCCAAAAGTAATTCAGTAGTTAAAACATAGCAGCATTTTCTATGCACATTTTCTATAAACCATGTTGTGTCTGAAATTATGTAGATTAATGTTTATATTATTTCAATGTATTTTGTGTATGCGTTACCAGAAGACAAAATGTCTTGTTGTATTTCTGAAATGTGACATAAAGCAGTGTCTCATGGGATGGGAGAAATGTTTGGCATGATACAAAATAACTATTGGACAACGTAAAGAATCAAAGTTAATGTTAAGTGAGACCGACAATAGCCCCGAGTCAATAGATGGTGAATGTTTTGTCCTTTTGGTGCTACTGATGAAGTTAAGCTCAACTAAGCTAGTCTCACCTTTAAACATATTCAAACTGCACACCATTTTGACTATGGATAAGGAAGAAAAATATAAATATTCCATAAAAAGCGCTATCGTCCCTCTTAAAGAATGAGATCATTAAATGGAGAGAAAGATAAACAGGCTAACGGTCAACTCTAAAATGACAGATGAATTAAATGTGATTACAGCATGTGCGTTTGCAATTGTACCTCCAGAGCTTCATTCACAGCCTCAGTGCTCTCTGGTAAATTATCAGTAGCTTGGACCTTCTCCCCCAGCGTGTTGAGCCAAACCTGCTCCATATCCAGATACTGAAGCAGCTCCATCCAACAGGACCAAACCTCCTACACACAAGTACTCAGTCAGAAACATTTAAATAAAGCAGTGCACAGCCAGATAACATTGACTACAGTGACAGATGTGCCAAGCATGGCCGCGCTTACAACCTTAAAGGTCAATATGAATAAAAAAAGTAATTACGCAGCAAAGTTCTACGGACAAAGAGAGAATAGTGACAAATAGACTTGAGGCAAAGCGTATACATGAACATAAACACAGCTCAGTGACGTGTTTAACCTTTACCCTGCAGTCTGGGGAATGATAATCTAAAACAGCCCCAAACTATGACTTTACACTAACAGATTAGATCTTAATATCAGAGCAAGTGCCCTTCCAGCTGCTTGTGTTCTTTGCATGAAAATTAACAAAAAGGAGCCAGAGAAATGACATTGTGTAAACAAGCATGTCATTCCAATACTGAACCATGGGAGTTGCAAGTTAAGTTGGGGCATTCAGGCCTACAATTTTGCTTTTATTCTCATTTTCATGTGAATGTGTGTGACAGGAGTTTTTTTTACACTAGAAAAACTCACTAAAAGCCAACATAAATCCACATTAACCAGGTGCTTCTTGTTTTTCTATATTTTTGACAACAACAAAAGCATAGGTCGACATCTCTTTTGACTGAAGCCAGTAGACTTCATCGGTCAGACAGACAGAAGGACATCACACACCCACACACATTACCTCCAGAGTGTGACACTTGCTCTTGAAGCGGTCACAGAGCTTGTGGTAGTTGGCGAGAACCCCCTCTAGCTCAGAGGTCAGCTCCTCTGAAGCGCCTCCACCAGGGGGCGATATTCTGGACACCAGCATGTTGATGCTGTCCTTTAGGATCTTCACCTTCACCTCCTTCTGCAGCACATCCTCTTTAGCCCTCTGTGCGAGAGGTAAGAGGACAATGGTGACAGTAACAGAAGAAGATACTTAGACCCACAGACTCAAATTAAACAGACAAATTTGATTTCCCAAAGTTTGCAAATCTTCCTACTATGTTATAACCAAGCATCCAACCCCCCCACCTTCATCTCCTCCAACGATGCTTCCAGCTCCTCAGGACTCTTGTATTCAAAGTCTCTCATAAGGAACTCCTCATCGACCTGGGTCATCCATTCCTGCATCTCCGCCAAGTCCTTCCTCAGGTTCACCTGCCTCTCCCGACTCTCTGCCACATGCTCCTGATGTTTCAGCAGCTGGAGAGTCACATTTAGCTTCGTCAGCAAAACAAGACACTAAAATCTCACTGAAATTATGTGCATGCATACAGGCGTTCAAATACAATAGGACGCCTTATTTCTTCCAAACATGACCTGCAGGAAATAACAGCACACAATGCAAACACGAGAGAAGTTATTCCTCACCCGTTTGCCGAGCGTGTCCCATTTGCTCCGGCACTCGTCCAACTTATCCTGACCCCACTCGGCGAGTCCTGGGACTGCAACTGTCTGCACAGCGCTCACATTCTCTCCCATCTGCTTCAATGAACCTTCCACCGACTCCATCTCACTCACATACTCCTTGTTAGCAGAAAGAAAGAAAGATAAAGGAGTAATACTTCAAATCCAATTCAGGTCAAATGACCGCAGTCTTCACATAAAACAACTGTAAATTAACTTTTAAGTGGTAAAGTCATGATGTCTTTACCATTAGAATGTCAACATGTGTACAATAAAAGTGTTTTCATATTTTGCATTGTCCCCTAACCTTGCACTGGTTAAGCTCTTCCTGTAGACTCTCTTTGTTGCCCAAACCTTTGGCATCAGGAGACAACAGTTCCTGAACCGCATCCAACCACCGCTCAACTTCCACCAACCCCACCTGCATGAAACAAATGTATCGAAAACATTAAAGTTAAGATAAAATGCACTTGTAGGCTTTCTAGGTCACTAATTACAGCGACTTTACCTGATTATCCTTCATGCTACCCAGGATGCACTGCAGTGTGCCCAGCTCCTCACGGGCCCTGGAGGAGAGCTGACTCCATCTTTGTAGTTCTGTAGGACCAGAAGCTTGCTGCGTTTGCTCAATCTCCAGACACAAGCCCTGAGGGGAACAAGAGATCCGGCTTAAAGTGACACGTCGAAGCTGTGTGTGATGGGCGGCCATGGAAACTCTTTTTGTTCGTGAAGCAATTTGTTATGCAGCAACAACAACAACAACAACAACAACAACAACATATAACAGTGTGTCGTCGCTTGTTGAGAAGAAGATAAGATGTCTCTCATCTCTTTGATTGACTTCACGATTATAATAATAATAATAATAATAATAATAATAATAATAATAACACATCGAATTTATATAGCGCTTTTCAAAACACACAAAGAGGCTTTACATAAGGCATAGACATACAAAACTAAACTAAATAGAAAGACAAAGAGCAAAACAAACAAACAGAACATTTCAGGTTAAAAAAAAAGAAAACATGAGAAGCTCAGAGGAATGAGTCATATAGTGGAGGGTAGAGTGCAGTAGGGTCAGCAGGTGAAGGCTAGTTTGAAGAGGTGGGTTTTGAGGGCTTGTTTGAATGATGAAAGGGTGGAAGCATGACGGATGTGAATGGGGAGGGCATTCCAGAGGGGTGCGGCAGCTGAGAAGGCCCTGTCACCCCAGGTCCGGCGCTTGGTCCTGATGATTATGTAAACATTTGTGTCTGTCATGTCATACATTTTCCCCAAGTAATTTGTTACAGTGCCGTTATATTATGAGCCCCCTCAGAAGTATATAGTACTGTTTTGTAAACAAAGACAGTTCTCCTCAACAAAGCTTTGTGTCATACGGATTGGTTGAGATGAGAAAGATTCTCCTGTTTGTGACTTTATGAGCATTTAATTCACTGGACGACTCATCACAGTTGTTTGACTGCAGACTTGTGGTGTGAGGGTTAAAACTACTGAGCATTAAAAATATAACACTGTAACAACCACATTTGGGATTAATTATCTTGAACAACTTTGGTAGAAATGAGGCATTAGTTTTGTTTTCAGGCACTTCAGAGTTATTACGCTGGAAATCAAACTTTCAAAAACTTTTCCACTTGTAATTTAAACTTGGACATTGATGTGAATGCTACTTCAGCTGGAAACTGGTAATTACAATGACTCCAATCTGACGAGAATGCAGCATTACAACTTACAAGCAAAATAGTGTGAAACTTAAATGGACATAATACAACTGGTGTGCACTGGGACCGACTCCTCAAATCATTGCTCATTCATTGGTCATAAATCTCCACAATATACCTTTAAGAATGTAATTTTAAAAAAACACACTGTTAACGATGTAGGGAGATGTTTTCAATGATGTACCGCAAAGTGTTTACACAGAAGCAACAATGGGTTTGTTACAAGCTAGCAATCACATTAACTTCCATAAACAGAGGTTAACTCACAATTATTTGTGAGGTAACCTCACAACAATGTGTGATCATTTCATAAGCAATTACAATGTGTGTGTAGTGAAAGATGAATCTATTTAAACATAAGAGAACAATACTGGACCAATCAGACGACTATCACCTTTTATCATTAGGCTAATTGCTATTGGGACTCAGACATGCCGTCATGGGATTGTGTGTGGTGCTCGTCAGGCTGACTGACTGGTTGAGCGGCCCCTCACTGAGCTGTTAGGAGCTGCGTGCGGCTTAATGGGCACGCTGCCCAGAATGTGCCAAGTCCCCGCCCCTTTCCCCGGCACCATGCCCTATCTACCACGATAACAAGAGCTCAGACAGAGCCACATTTCACCAAAGGATGGAGGAGGAGAGAAACACACACGGAATACGACAACGCGTATCACAAAGCTGCATTCCAAAACACACACACACACACACACACACTTTTCCTCCTACACTGAGGTTTGATACAGTGCAGAGGGAAGTGACTGGCTGATAAAGGGAGCCTATTGTATGCTTGAAAAAAACACACTCTCTCTGATACAAGTGGAGGCACACAGACAGACACAACAAAGACAGAATTGTAGTTTAGATGTCAGAGGGCTCCCAGATAAAACACAAAGACAAGAATTAAAAAATAACATGTTGTCATTTATTTAATTCTGTTATCAAAAATATGTTTTAATGGGGTCTTGGCCAAACAATACAGGCAACAATGACATCATCTTGTAACACAAAATATGTTAAAAGATGAGCATTAAACAACAATGTGGATTATAAAATAATAAATATAATTGCCAATTTAAAACAAAAAAAACTAAAGTGATGTGTAAAATGTATTTGTTTGCTGTGTAAATGTATAGACAATTGAATACAAATATTTGAGTAATACGAATATTAGGAAATATTGTATCCTAGAGACATCCAAGTTAAACCTTCAAGACAACCTCAACCCATAAAATCCGTTAGCTGATTCTAATACTGTCAAACACAAATAATGAGTATACTTTACATGGTAACCTCCTCCTAAAAGTTTTTCATTCCTGGTCATCAGAATATGTGCACTTTACTGATTTCAATGTAGTTTGGTGCAAAGTTGAGCAGGGTTTTCCCTCATGGTCATAACTTCATGTATCAAGATTATGCACGACTCACCTGTGCCCTCTCCACTGCTTCCTCAGCTGTAGGGATGCCTACTATTCCTTCTCTCAGAGTGGCCAGCCTGGCCGTTAGCCCGTCCACCTGGTTCGACAACATCTGGTTGGCCTCAAGACTGGTCAAAGCTGGAACAAGTAGGAATTATACAATAAATTATCAGTACTTTTGCAATTTAAGCATCAGGATTAAAACCACAAGGGGGCAGTGAGCAGGTTTGGGATTCCCCTCCTGTGTCTGTGTGTGTTTTTCCAGGCTGCAGGAGGATCCCTGATGTTTGACATTCTCAAAGTATGTTTGGCTGTACTCTTCTAATCAACTCATGCGTATGTCTAATCATCTAACTATCAATGCCACGAGACAGAACGCATGGAATTTCATCCCACGAAGAAATCGTTATCCATGTCTGACCGAAACAAATCTAATTAAATTAAATATCTCATCCATACTATCTCGGACACATATCCAAATGTAATCATTCTTTCAACAATACCCTTCTGTCTACCAAGTTGGTCACTAACCAAAAGGAACCACTCAACCAACAGCAAGGCTATACCATTAAATGGTAAATGGACTTGTATCATGCTTTTCTAGTCCTACGACCACTCAAAGCACTTTAACACACTGCATGTCATCATTCAGCCATTTACACCCATTCACACCCTGAAGGCAGGAGCTACCATGCAAGGTGCCACCTGCCCATTAGGACTCTAACTAACGTTCATACCCACTCAGGTGTGAATGCGGGAGCAATTTGGATTTAAGTGTCTTGTCCAAGGACTAATCGACTTGGACCAGCGAAGCCGGAGATCGAACCGCCGGTCCTCTGATTGAAGGACAACCCTGCTCCATCACTGCCCCACATTGGCGACCATCTCCCCATGCGGACTCTCCACTGCACTTTCACATTCTAACGCCCAGACTTTTAGACCTAGACGGATAATCTAGCCATTAAATTGTACTTTCAGATCCAAACCAACAACTCCCTACTGCTCTACTTCTAAGACACAACACAAGACAGGAAGGCGTCACAAGATCAAAGGTGCCTGCACTCATTCCAGTACAGACATACAAAACAATTATTATGGTCAGCGATCATTGAGATCATCGTACAATAAAATCTGTAACAAGATCCCCTATCATAAATCTACTACACATTTCAAACAGACATATAAACATGCAAGAACATGCCAGATCTCATATATCATCTTGCTCACTCAGACAAGTCCTTTTCAAAAAAAAAAAAAAAAAAAAATGTTTGTTGTTGTCTTGTTTCTGTCTTTATTTTGTCAGGTAATTGTGATTCTGATTTACGTGTTGCAATACAAGAACCTGCTAGTTTTAACTGGGTCACGCCAGTTTAACATTAACACATTAAATGGCACTTTTAATGTTAAATAATAATAATTATTATAATAATAATACTACTACTAATAATAATAATAGAAAAACAAAATAAAAAGTATCTAATTATGACAGATGAATAAAAAAAAAAAATACAATAGTTCAGTAGTGGCCATTTGTGACTTCAACCTCATTTCTATTAAATGGTTATATTATTTTCTGTTCCTGCTCTTCTTACTGTCTCTCGTATCATCTCCTTCTCTGTTAGTGTTTTAATTATCAGGTGATTTAATGATTACATAATATAGCTATGTTTATATACACAAAGAGCTGAGTTGGAGCAGAGCGGAACTGGGAGGGCAATAGAGAGAAGCGAACTGCCCTCAAGCAGAAACAAAATGGTTTTCCTTGGCTTTCAACCAAATCCTTCCAGTCATAAAAGCCAAGAAGGCACAGTATGACACACACACACACCCCCACACACACACATACACACCTGTCATCTGGAGTGGAAAGGATCATTCAAGTCTCTATTTACAGACAAATTTTTGGCCAATAGGAGTTGATGTAAAGTCCAGGGTTAAACAGTGACCGGTGTTCAGGACTGCTCCAGATCCAAGTCACGTCCTCAGGTAGAGATGGAGCTGGCACGGAGGGATGATCTTACACTCAATCGCTCTCATGTATACACTCACGCTTCTGTGAGCTTTAGGAGGCCATATAAGGACATCCCCCATTACTTGTGGCTGTCCACATTCATATAAAAGCTGATGTCAAATGTTTCACAACCCCTATGGGACTGAGTTCTGTTGATCTGAGCCATCACTCTTTTAGTCTCCCTATAAACACGAATGCTTTGAGCCAAGTGCAAGGAGAGAGAAATGGGTCTTTGTTTTAGGGATGGCTTAAATCTCCTGTACTGCAGCTCTCTGAAATAGGAGGAGGTGTGAAAAGCTCATACTGTTAATACCGATAAACCTCCTCAAAGTTTCGGAGCAGGTTTCGTCTGCACCCATTTAAAAGATCAATATGATGTGGTTTAGCAGAAGTACCTTTGTGGACCTCTTGCTCTCTGCTCTGTAGCCGCTGCAGTGTGGAGGCGTGGTGTGCCGAGACCACCACCATGTTGTCTTTCAGAGAGGGCAGGGCTCCTAGTGGCCCCGCCTCGGCAGAAAGCTGCTCCAAACGCGGACTTGCGGCCGTGACCTGGAGGAGCCGGGACTGAAGAACACAAGAGGAAGACGCCAGTTCATTAGATTAGATTAGATTATACTTTATTAATCCCCAGGGGGAAATTTCTTGACGCAGCAGCAAAACATTTTTTACAAATATGCACTACAATAAAACAAAATAGCAGGACATATTATATTTAAGAATTTAAATAATAAAGGAAATGTAAAAAATAAAATAAAAATGAAAGCGTAAAAATGAAAGTGTATACAGTGTCTCTAAAGTATAAAGTGACGGCGGTGCAAGGTTTATTGATTCATTTGTAAGAGAAGAATTGTTCAAGGATAATTCAGTAGGGAGATTGTTCCTGTCTATGTGCATCCACACAGAAAGGGAAATGTTATAAACTTGGCTCAAGATAAGCATATTCTCTTGACTTCATCTTTAATGATGACACAAGATGTAAAGTTTATGTTTCAGCAATGAATGTCCTTGTATTTGATTTACTTAGTGCCATTTAGAATAAGCAGTGTCATCTTAAAGAAATACTCTTTTCTCTGTTTAGGAAAAGAGGAAAACCTGCAACACACATTGCTGAGCAAAGGGCTAGAGGTGAAATTAAAGATTAATCTCACACAAAAGAGCTCAGGGTGAATGTGGACGGAGACAATGACTCTTACCTGACATTCTCCTCTGAGGCTTCTGAGCTCAGCCTCGTCACACTCTTCTACAGCCGCAGTTGAGTCAAGCCACCGATCCGGTTCCTCAAGGGCTTGGTCCAGGTCTGCCAGCTCTGCAGACACCGCCTTGACACGGCTCTGAGTGCGAACTCGCTCGCGGGCTGCGTGCAGCTCCCTTGCACACACATCCCACTCAGTTTGGGTCAGGTCTATGTCTGCCCTCGCGGAGTCCACACACCCCCCCTCTACAGAGAGACAGAAGCCAACAGACATGGGTCACTTAAAATGTACTGAACACATAATTAAGTACACTTTAAGTGGATTTACACATCTGTCACAGCCTGTGTTGGGAGTTTTTGCTGTGAGAAGAGTGTATGAAAAACTTGGAAAACAGACAGTAAGGATGAGAGAACAGCAGATATGAGGTAAGAAATTAAGTTCAGTTTAGTGGAAAGTTTTGTGTTGAACAAACATAGTCCAACTTAGCAATGCTGATCCACTACCTCCAGAGCAGTGTGAACATATAAAACCCTGAGTTCCTCTTCATGTCATTGAGCAGTTATATGAAGTCAGCAACCCCCCAGGCTGACAGATTTTACTACTCTGTCCACAAACAAACACATTCAGATTACGGACATTGAAAACTTAAAAAAAAAATTATTGAAAAAACATAGGCTTGTAATTACCAAAAAAATACCAACCAGTTGTGGAAAAGTAGTTAAATCTTATAAGAAAATCACAATTTGGAAAATTAAAGATTTCCCACGAGTCGGGAGCCTCTGAGAACTTGGATTGGTTTGTGTATATTGTATATCGCGTATAGTATTGAACCGTTTCAGTGTCAGTGAACAAGGAATCGTACCTCTCTCCAGCTGGTCCATCAAGACCCGCCCATCCTGGATCACTTGACCAACTGTGGCTTCCTTTGCATTGAAGTCCAACTCTAAACACTGCAGTGGTTGGTCAACACATATTTACAGTGTGATTGTAGTGCTCTGACATTATGTTGGAATTGTTTGTTTTGAAGCCGTATCAACTGCAGCCGTACCTCAAGTGTCTCCTGCAGGTCTGGTGTGTTGGGCGTCGTGTCCGGGTGTGTGGAGGCCAGAGCCTGAGTCGACGTCTTCCATGTTTTAATCCAGCTCAGGACCTCAGAAAGCTTCATTTCAAACCTGCAGAACCCAGAACACAATGTGGTTTTAATTCTGACACTTTTTAAAAACGGCAAATGAGGTATAAGTGTGTACAGTGCATGTCCCAGAACCGTCCCAGTTCTTACAAGTGTCTGACTTCTGCATCTGTCTCCACCAGTCGTTTCTTAGGTGGAGCAGGTGGGGCCAACTCCTGGTCAGCACTTATAGCAACCGCATCCACGACGACCTGCTCTTCCACCTGAGTCATCCCAGCATCCGTCACGGCCTCCATTACCTGAGCAGAGAGACAGAGCAGCCGTGAGAATGGGACAGAAATCAACAAAGAAAAAACTAAAACAGACGATTCACATTGCAATTTGACTTGAAACTACTCAATAACAATTCATGTTTTGATTTTATCAGAAGAAAAACTTGAATCTTGCACTCTTGAATCTTGTTCCGGATAAAGTAAAATGTTACACCTATAACAGTGGTTTTGGTTATCCTGAGTATTTAATTAATGGTAGAAAAGGTGGAAGATTTGTATATTATCGTTTTCCCGTGAACTTCCACCCATTTTACTTCCCCTTTTTGTTTTTATTCCGAGACCACAGGAAAGGCCAAATCAACACAATCACACTGTCCACGCAGCGCAAACGTCTCTTTCTACAAAGTAGGTTGAGTTATCTTTTGGAAGAAGCTCCAGTTACAGAAATACCTTTTTTCAAGGGAAGCTTTGTTCTACTTTATCTTCTTCCAAAGTGATAGCTTCCCCAACACTGACCGCTACATGTTACTTGCGAATACAGGATGAAAAGTGCACACACACACACACACATACACATACACACACACACACCAAAACACACACACACACCTGGAAGGAGCAGTCCTCCAGCTTCTGCACTAGGTTGTCCCATCTATGTGCCAACTCCTCTGTGTTGGTCTCAATCTCGAGTCCCGCCTCGGGGCTCTGCAGTAGCGATATCACATCCTGTCCTGCATCAGAGAGCTGGTCAAGAGTCCTCCTCTTCTTTTCCATGTCGTCCTTTAAAATCTACAGAATTGAATCACAAACAATCAATGGCAACGCTAAACATAGAATTGGTGAAGTATCGGCAGCAGCAGGGCAACTACAAGGCTCGGCAGACTACTTACTGCTAATCGCCGCACATTGGTATTCATTTCACTTGGGTCCTTAAAGTTGCTGGTCTGTACTTCACTCAAGGCCTCCTCTTTTTCTGCCAACCACGCTAGAAACAAACTCTACAGAAGAGGTGAGAAAATAGCACGCACTTTAAATACTTTGCAAACATGACAAAGAGAGTATTGGTGTTCTGGAGCCGTGTTAAAGTGTAGAACATTTTGAAAAAAAAACTAAATTTAAGAATTGAAACATTTCTAACTCAAACATCAGATTTGCAGGATGAAGAACATGAAATGATTACACTAAAAATAGAGGATCTGAAACACTGAAAGGACTTTACAGAGCAGTTATGACCAATGAATGAGCATTCTGCTCAACAGGGCAGGAGAGAGTGCTGAGGTTTACCATTATGTTTGATTATTTAATGGGATGTTTGAGCTTGTGCGTGTTTGTGTAAGCAGTATGCAGAGCATGCTGCATGTCCAACCTGGTCTGATAGAAGCTGTTGCCACACCATGAAGACTTCCTGCAGCTTGTGCCACCTCTCCTCTGTCCAGCGACACACAGCCGCCCAGCGCTCACCCAGAGACTGGAAAACAGGATGAAGAGGAACATTAAAACAAACACGGATGTTCTCAGAAACACAATGTAAAGGAGTTGAATACATATAATTATTATAAATTAATGTGTTGATTATTTTCTAGATTATAAGGTCTAGATGAACAAGGTAGCAGAAGGGAAAACATGTTTAGAAAAATTGACAATGTTATTATTCCTGATTGGTAGGCCTATAAGGTAAGCACAATGTATTAGACTCTCCTTCAGCTGAAAAATGACATCAGGTAACTCACTTGGAGTTGCTCCTCCAGGGCAGCGGTGGCACTCTCGCCACTGTTCTCATCTACCACCACCACCATGTGCGTTAGAGAGTTGACCTTCACCTGCTCCGCCTCCAGGTCGTTCTGAAGCTCCTGAACAGAAACGCGAATAGTGAATTCAGCACGGTCGCATATTACCCATTAACAGAGCTGGCAGAGAAGCCACTGAGCTGTATAGTGACACACAGTGAATGACTCATGGAACTTCAGGACCGCACATGAGGCAAAGTGGTCACAAGACTGTTTTAGGCCAAGAGCAGCGCAGTGAGACTGAATTATGTGTCTGTTCACAGAAAACATTTGAATGGGAAACCATATTTACTTTGTGCTGTTCTATATGTTCTTTGTAGAGCTCCAGATCTTTAGACCCTGGTTCTGTCTCTATCTTTTTGATTCGCTCCTCTGTTCGCGACAGCCAATCAGAAAGCTGCTGTAACTGCTGCTGCTGAAGATCCATCAGGACTTCATGGAGCCTGGGGAGGGGGGAGGAGGGGAGTCAGCACAGACAGTGAGGAAGAAAGGACATGTAAGCTATCTGTTTAATAAACTTTAAGGTGAAACTGACTAATCGGCTACTTATTTAACTGCCTCGGAGTAGCACAAACACTACAATAAGAGACAATGCTGTATACAGACTTCACGGCCAATGAGTCATGGCATGCACAAGCACATATACTTTATATCAGGGTCAACAAATGTTGTGGTTCTAAAGCATCATAATCCTTGATAACATAGATTAAGTGTTAGGCCTTGGAGGGCTCAAGGTTCATCAAGCATCACCTTCCCTCAGTTTGCAGCCTTGTACATTCTTCACAAGAAATATTCAAACATATGAGGTCAACAGTGATACTGAAAGGAAAATGACCTCTGCAGGGCAATTTGTGAAGGGACTGCACACTGCACTTTAAACAAATAAAGAAGGATTTTTGAGTTGTAACCTTTTTAAATTACAGTACAATTCCCGGTGAACTGGTTTCTAAGGCTGTGAATACCATTTTGGGGCTTTGAATACTTGGGTGAGAAATATTTGAGGAAATTCAACAAACATGGGGAGCAATGACGACAACACAGGTTGTCATACTTTCCTCGAACTTGTAGTCATTATTCACTTTATTGTGTACTTTACTTTGCTATTATTGTTTAATGAGAAATGAGGAAAATGTGCCAAAGTCGCATCAAATAAATGACAGCAATGCATTTAAAAAAAATGTACTTATATGTAGGCTTATAAACAAATTAATTAATAAATATAATGCAGCCTATGCTAAAATAAAAAATAAAAGGCTGGCTTTGTAGTGACTGTCTATTGAACTCCTCAGTGCCCTGGAGAGCACAGATGTCTACACACAACACACACAACTATTTGTCTGAGATAACTCTGAATAATTATTGTTGATGCATAATGAATAATGTGGGATTACTCTTCTTTATTTCATGGGCTAGTTCAGATTTTTTTGGGTAACGCATACATAAGAATTTTTTTCTTTTTTCTGCTTTCAAATAATGATTACCATGGCAGCTGTCCCCACTTTGAAGAATTTTGGATCAACCTTACTGGTTTCAACACAATAAACTAAAATCATGTAATATTTGCAATGAACAACAGCAAAAGACTGAAGTAGGTGTATATGTATACGTATTAACCTGGCCTGGCGGTCCATGCTGGCCACTCTGAGGTTTTCCCAGCGGGAGTTGAGGAGGCACATCTGCTCCCGGATTTCCTCTTCTTCCTCATCTGTCAGATTGCCCTGAGCAATCAGTTGGTTACCCGCTTGGAGAACATTACCCACACTGCTCTGGTGCGCTGTCAACTCCATCATAAACACCTTTTACGAGAGGAGAGGTAAAGAGTGATGGTAAAAACATGTTTTACAATTTGAAACGGTCTTCCAGACGAGCTGTGCACCTGAAACAGAACAGCCATTGAATCCTCTATCTGTAAGTGCACTACGTATAATAACATCCCCTTATCCAGATTCAGTCTAACATGAAGACCGAACATTGCTTCTATAATCTGAGGCAGCATGCTGGCACTTGGCCCCCAGATACTAAAACCTGGATGCGTTTCCCCTTCCCTCTAGTGTCACGAGGTAGAACACTTAATAATGCCCTGCAGAAGCACTGGGTATCACCTCTGCACTCTCGCATTAACGACTGTTGCTGTAGCAACAGTCAAACAAGCCTGCGAGCACAAACTGAAGAGCAGAGTCTGTCAAGCAGCCAACTGAGGCCAATTACAAAAAAAGAGGGAGGAGGGATGCTTCAAGAAGGAAAGCAAGAGCAACTTTGAAGGAGTTAAGTTGCTTCTCAACTCCTTGGAGGAGATGTTTTGCTGGTTATTGTTGTGAACAATATGAAACCCAAGGAAATAAGTTATTGTCTGTTTTTCTGTGAGCTCTCTGGATGAGTAAGCATTTTTGACTGCACCTCTGAGCACACTGTTTTTGATTAGGCTTTGCTGGAGAAGTTGGAGTAAGTATGTGAACAACAAGGCTGAAACAAACTGGATTAATTTGTTGTAGACCTCCTCAAAAGCCTGGCTGTTAAAGAGGCTTTGGGTCTTGTTGCTCAGTCTCACTACCAGCTTTCAGCTTTGACCTGGATTCCAGACATTATACTTCTCAAATATTCACATTTCAGCCAAGGGAATGCAGCCAAAGCCCCTTTACACACATGCACAGACACAAACCATGCAGCTACGCCTTCTCAAGCAACCAAGCCAGGTCTGTGCCAGGGCACCACGGGGTGCTGTGCGCCACTGTTCGCAGCAGAATTCCTGGCATTCCCAACATGTACGGAGCATGTACTGTTGGTTGTGGGAGGGCTTTATCTCTGGGATACTATATCCAGGCTCAGCAATGGAGAATGACAGTTCTTAGACAAGTCAGACAAATATCATGAGCGTCATATACTGTAAGTGTGTCATCATTTGTCTTAAAAACAGTTTAATTCTAGGACTGAAATATGTGTCCATTTAGGAAAAGGAAAATTGAGCATCTAGCTTTTGAGATTTAGACAGTTATGGACTTTTCATATATTAACCTTTGAGAAGCACCACACAATGTGTAAATATGTTCATTTCCAGTGTGAGAGGTGCAAACAGTGTTATTTATTTATTTAGTTATGTTGATGATCCTGAGATTTCTGTATATATGTGCAAACATGTTTACATCTCTGCAAGCCCTCAGCCAGTCTGCAGGTCTCCTCCTACCTCATGCGTGTGAAACTGCTCTTTGACTTCTTCCACATCGTCTGACACCTCCTCCTGAATATGTAGGGCATCCTCGGCCGACAGCAGCCAGGTCAGGACCTCCTCCAGCGTGGTCTGGTAGCTGTCCAGGTCCACTTCCAGCAGGCTGCCCTCCATCACCCCCTCTGTCTCCGTCAGGGTGCTGGGGGCCTCTGGCCGGGGGCTGCTGCCTGCTTCCTCCATCTGCACATTCTGTAAGACAAGAGGAGGGAATGAAGGCACTGGCTGATTTACATCTGGGGTTATCATTACTGTGAAAATAGGAAAGGTATAATAGTCAATGTAATTACTTTACAAGGTCAAAACTGCCATTATTCTTTTTATTTAATTTTAAAATCTGAGCTGAGATTAGTTGGTATGTTTTAAAATAGAGCCAGACATCTAGGAGGGGCCAGTGATGCTCTGGAGCACGCAGAGCAACACTGGCCTGCTTGTTTGAGAAAGAAATATGACAACTGCAGGCCGATTATAGGATGCTAGGAGGAGCACGTTGAACGCTGGGCAGGGCAAGTCTCATTCTAGGAATAGCAGCAAGTTTATCCTGGGTAAAGTTGAGTGTACAGTCAGATATGAATGGTGCAGGAGAAATGGCTTGAATTGCTTTAAGGACAAGAGGGAAATGAAACACAACTTTGTTGTGTAATGACAGCAATCATGTCAGTGCCGTGTCCTTCAATAACAACTTCCCTGAATACATATTCTAAATCTAACACCACAAAATAGAGGCAGTCCATAGATACCTTTCACATAACTTCACAAAATTAATTATTACAGGTTTTAATTTTCTGAAGGAAAGTAGGAACAAGTTCGACAGAGCTCAACAAATCTGTCTGGAGCTGAAATTAACAGGAGATAAAATCAAAGATGACAGAAATGCTAATAGATGTGTGGAGACTGGTACAGTAACAAGTCAAATGGACCTTTGTTTTCCAGGATCAAATTAAACAACAGTAACGTCTGTGTAGCGAAATAAGGTCACCTGCTGAAGTGATGACCTTTTGAAGTGATGACCTTTTGGACATACTGCAAGTCCTTATGTTAGACATGGAGGCTGGCAGAGACAAAGTAACAACGACAGAAGGAAATAGAACGGAGGGAGGAGGGAGAGAGAGAGAGAGAGAAGAAAGAAACTGCAGCCGTGCTCGATTTATTTACTTGAATGGCTGTAAAATAACTGTGGTCAACAGAACGCTTTATTATCACCAGATGATTTGCTCAACTCAATCCCTGCATTCATCATATTTGCCGTTGTGGTTCTGGAACATGAAATGCATCATCATGCATACGTAAATCTGTGATATTCCAACCTTGACGGTAAGGCAATAAACTTTGGTTAGATCTCAAGCTGTCAATATTGAAAACAATCATTATCTAAAATTTCCATTAAGAATGCAACAGGAATAGCATGAACCAGTAGCATGAAGTTCCAATATCAAGAGGAACAGAACTTATCAGAAACAAAGAGCCTTTATTTTTGCCTCCACTCTCTCACTACCAGCAGCATTACGCATCACTTCCTATGGAGAGAGGAACTTTGCCAGGAAAGTAAACCCCTTGTTGGACCAATCAGGACATTATTTAAAAAGACTTTTCCAGCACTCGTTCCAGGACGCGTGAGGTATGTGCCCATGGGCAATAAAAACTTAAGAGGTGGTTTCTGACTTCTGACTAAAACCTCTCTGAAACACCCCCATCAGGGATGTATTCATACTGCAGTTTGATCTGCTGCCGTTACTAAATCACAAGTTAGTCAAACAGCAGGAAAGTTCAACTGAACAAAAAGTGTAGGAATAAGACTCTGAAATGTTCACAGATGTTAAAACATTGAACAGTATCAGTGTGTGCATGTAAAGCCTCCTGCCCACCAGCATACGGGCATCTTTAATGCTCAAATAACCGTCACCTCTCTGCACACACTCCCATTCTCACCAATGTATTCCCTCATTTCCTTCCACCCCTTTACAGCTCTGAGTTTCCAGCAGCATGCAGTTCGGTCTGTTGGCTAATGTCAGAGGGGTGAGTCATGACTCTGCTCCCCATTTGCCTCCGCCTGCTGTGCTTTTCATGAGCAGTGCTGGAGAGAATGAAGGAGATGGCTTTTTTTTTAGGGTGGGAGTGACTCACACAATGAGACACTTAACAATATTCCTTGTGCTTGCACATAACGGCGTCGGTGGCCTTCAAACTGAATGTTATCAGAAGCGCAACACGGCAGCAAAGGTTGAAGCAGTTATGGGTTCAATTATTATTTTTTGCACCTTCAGCTTTTCAGTTGTTGAAGCTGACATTAAGGAGCTGAACTATCATCTCTTGGTTCATTGAAAGAGATAACGTTTGTTCCCACGAGCACAGACAAGGGGGGTTCAGACAGGCAGGCACTGGGGAGCACTGTGTCACTATTGAAATAACTGAACCATGTGGATAAAAGAAATAGTCCACTATTTTGTTTATTTTGTATTGACAGATCAAATTATCAAAAACAGGATGGGGTAGGACTTCCACTATGCTTTTTACTAAATTGTACATCCCATGAACCAAATAGTTACATTATAGTACAATATATTTGCAGGAAATCTACATATTGGCATATGCAGAACATAAATCAAAAATATTCAAGTCCAATGAAGTTAGTTTTGGAAGGGTGTCAGATGATCGACTGTTTGCTAAAGCGTGATAGTGAGGTTAGCCAAGCTCATAAGAAACATAGCTAGCCACAATCGCTATGGCACGAATAGTTAACAAAACTGATAAACTATCCCATTGACGTTTTTAAAATAAGCTCTGTTATAAACACACATGTAGGATACTTACAGGTATTGTTCAATAAGATAATCCCCACAAATTAGCTTTTATGATTATTTTTTTTAGCCATACATGCAATCAGCAGAAGTAAAAAGGATATAATAAACTATACCATGATCTTATGACTTCACCAACACTAAATTGAAGGCGGACTAGTGTTCGGCGTGATGACCTTCAGTAATCTCCTTTGCCACTTGACCTAGGTTTGTGTATCGACAATCAGCTCTGAACTGCTGTTTTTGATTCTAGTTATGAATTCCCAAAGTTTGGACTCAATGTGCGTTTGTCTACATTGCTGGTTACCAGCTGTGGATTTTTAGGGTGTGCACATAAAAAAAAGCACTTTGGATTCCATGAAAAACAGATGTCTCCATGGACTCAGAGGTTTAAAAGGTTGTGAGAATAGTAGACTTACACCTTAGTATTGACTACGGTGTAAGTCTACTAACCACCAAAATCTTGTTGGTGATATATGCAAGCTGATATCGTACCCTCCTTTATCATATCACTTGAAGTACCAGCATACTTTGTGGTGTGTTTTACCTGAGCCCTGAGGCCTGGACCTGAGCCCTCAGACTCCACTTTGTATTTGCGTGGGAGGGTCTCCACTTCTCTGATAGCCTCCATGCTCACGTCTTTGGGCAGCACGGCAAACAGCGATGTCACGTACATGATGATGGACTTCTTATCTGGTAACTGCACTGCCACGTCTGAGAGAGAGCGGGCAAGATGGTGGGAGGGAGGTGGATGTAGGGGCAGAAAAAAATCAGAGATAGAAATTAAGCAGGAGAAGCAAGGGGAGGAGGAGGAGGAGAGCAGGGGATAGAGAGGTGGAGAAAAGCAGCATGGTGCAGTTAAGGGTGACAGGAGGAGAGTAGATGGGAAGGAAGGGGAGAGGGGAGAGAAAAAGGCAGGTTGAGGCAAGTTGTACAAATTAAACAAGGCTTTGACACAGGTCAGGTGTGACTACCTCTCGGTCATGACATAACAAGAAGGCTCTGAACATAGACAGCTTCAGGTGCTCCTTGAACTGTAAAAAAACATTCTGCATAAGCACAGCCCAAAGACAACACCAAGGTATTTGCTCCACCGTGAGCTTATCCAACAGCTGGCAGGACATGAAGGCAGGCTCCATGAACACAGGCCATGTGTTCATATGTGAGAACGTTGGACAGTAGTCATTCCATATCCAACTAATCTTTGGGACTACTATAAATAGGTAGTCGCCTAGGTGCCTTTTCTTTTGTAAACAATTTTTTACAATTTCTAAAACAAATCTTTCTGCAGATATAATATAATATTATATAATAATAATAGTTACAGTCGGTGTACAAGTGTTTGACGCTGCTCAATAAGGCCGTACCTTCAGCATCCAGGAGCCGCTCAATAGCCAGCTGGTCTTTGGCTACAGTGAAGGCATGGTCCAGTCTCTCCACAGCGCTCAGCCTGACTACCTGATCCCAGCTGAATGCATTTGGCCTGAAGACACAAAAGAACAGCGGCGATGAGAGCAGCAACATGGAGACTTTAACATTTAAAATGTCCAAAATGAAGGGGACACTCAGACAATAAACACATGCATCACATCCGCATTGCTGGTGCTGTTGGTGGGAAGGGAAATCTCAACAACACAGAACACAGCTTCTGTTTTATGTGCACTCATGTACAAAGTGTGTATACCAACAATGGCAGAACTCAGTGGCGGTTCCTAGATAATGTTTGGTCAAAATATGACCTTTTACTGAACATAACCCTTGTGCAGAAAAAAAAAGGAACACGCATTTGGAACATATAATCGGTTCTCCGTACAGAAAAGACTATTCCCTTAGTTGTGCAGGAGGGACTTGTGTTGAGGCCAGTTGGGTGTGGAATGTGTGTGTTCAGTTATCCACCTAAACCCTGGCCCAGGTCTAAACCAACACTGGCCTTGCTCACAGCTCACAGGCCTGTGAGTGAGTGTGTGTGTGCGTGCACGTAGCTAGTAAAGACAAGGGGTTTGAGAAAGCGGGGAAAACAGCCTTAATGCTTCTCCCGCTCTCTTTCTTTTCAAACAGCAGCTTACACACATACACCAAGCGTGTGTAAACAGCGGCATGGCAGGCGTAAACAGAGCAAGTCAAGCGGTGTACACACACCCAGCAGGCGCTGACCTGTCAACCTGACCTCCTGCCACTTAGCATGGGTATCCTCACAATCTCTCCCTCTGTCTCACACACACACACACTTAAAATTTCAGGAATTGGTTTCTTGAAGGTATTTGAAGCTCTTGGTCTGGATTCCAGATGATTTACATTCAGAGTCTAAGGACATATGTCAAATATGCAAAGACTTTAAGTGGAACAATTCCCCAAACAGCAACAGATATCCCAACATGGCACATAAGAAGGTACGGAAAAAGTGTTGCAAAATGTTAACGCGATTTAGACTAAATGTACCGAGATACAAAGACATGAATGAAGACAGAGAATGGGGTCCATTTCACCAGATCACTGCAGTAACATGTTTTGTTAAAATGACCCCATGTTGCACACCAGCAACCTCCAGAATCTAAGACCTCTCCTCACCTGAAGTGATGTAGGATGCTGTTGAGAGCCAGGCCGTCAGCCCAGCTGGTGGTGAAGTTCAGCACATTGACTTCTGAGTAAGAGCGGGTGCACTGACGTACCCAACTCAGGAGGATCTTCTCACTGTTGGTCTGCTGCAGGTTGGACATGATATCCTTCATGATATCTTTCACCTACACAGACATGGAAAAACAAAAACGAGGGTGAAAACGTGAGTATGTTGTTTTTTTGTTGATATGGAAAGTGATAATTGTTCTAATGATCATTTTATCGGGGGACCGTGGCAGATTAGAGCATCATGTGACTGGCTTAGATTTTCAAAATGTGTAAGTAATTATATGAGAAGTGCATACATTTACACGAGTGACATTATTATTTACTACTAATAAAAAACTATTATTTAAAACAATATATATACACAATATATAATATTGAAACCCTTTTAATACAACTTTTTGATGAACTGTTTTCCTTCAAATGGCTGATCTAAATTTCAGCAGGTCAAACTTACACAAAGCAGTGGACGATAAGCATGTTTACACGCACGTGTGCACATGACTCTGGATCATTAATGATGAATTGTGAGTTTACGGTCAGAGCAAACATTAATGAGCCTCTGTGTGTGTGTGTGTGTGTGTGTGTGTGTGTGTGTGTGTGTGTGTGTGTGTGTGTGTGTGCGTGTGCGTGTGTGTGTGTGTGTATACAGGATGTGAGTGGAAAGAAAGGAACAGCAAATGTGTGCTCACCTGCCAGTGAAGGATAATACTCCAGATGAGGCCCAAAGTCAGCTTGCGGTTCCCATCCACAATATCTGTCCCTCCTATATTTACCAGATCAACCTGTGAGAAATGACAGACGATGAGAAAGAGGCTCAATGAAGATAAATAACTAATATTACAGGCACAAAGTCAGGTACTAGTTGTAAAGTTATTATTATATAAATGATTCCTGTTTTGAGCAGATTAGTTGAAAAGCCAACCCAGCTGCACACATTATAAAATCTTCTCAGAGAAAATCTTTTGTTTGCTGTAATCGTAAAATATTTTCAAAATTAAGCTGGTTACAGCACGAACCCTTACACAAAGTAACATCTGAATGTCTTAATCAAGTGGTTTGCTTTGAATGTTCATGAGCGTCCACACGGTTACAGCTGAACACTTCTGAACCATGCATATTCACCCAAAAGTGGATTTTACAACCCTAATTACACCCTTCTAATGGTGCCTATAGATGTCTGCAGCCTTGTCAGACACCAAATCATATGAGGAGAGGCCAAGTGAGGACTGATTACATATAAATATTCTGGAGAGGATCAAGGCACAGAGTGGAACATGAGGTCAAGTGTCTGGTCAAACTAAAAAGTGACCGCTTTGTCTACGGCAGAGCTGACCTCTGACCCTTCGTCCCAATGAGCTCCATCCTGCACACTATCCCTTCTCTCTCTGCCACTCTTTCGTTCTGCACCACACATACAGATCATTATGCTTCTGCGGGTGTGCATGTTTCTACCCCCAACTTCTAAACTAGGACATGCCCTGTGAACTTGTATTTTCCCAAAAGTTTTTAATAAAGCAACTAAAATAAGCCAGCAGCACTCCATCACACATTATTAACCTCTTGTCATTTGACGGCAATAAGGGAGTTCACAATACCGCCAGTTCTTTAGATGCAGCTTTAGAAACGTGTTAAATGTGCAGAGTAACTGTGGTTTCTATACTATAAATAAGTGTTTTTATAATATCTATTTATTTCCCAAAACTTCCAACGCGTCGTTTCATTTTTCTGCAGGCATTAGACTTTAAAGGCTCGTGGAAACTCTGGTCTCCACTGCCAGCTGACAGTATCTAAAAAAAAACAGCAGGGGTTGCATGCAATCTCCAGCCTCTGTGACTTCCCATGAGCATTCCCATTATCTCCCACTGCTAAGGTTATGGCATTAAGACAAGCCAATGTACAAAGAGAGGAGGAGGGATGAGGGAGCGAAGGGGCGATGCAGAAAGAAAAATACAAAACTTAGTGTCAACTAAATGACACATTCAAACCTACTACTGTAACGGCCTGCTCACTGGGTTCTCTAAACGAGCTGTAAAACAGCTGCAGTACATCCAGAACGCTGCTGCTCGAGTCCTGACTAGAACCAGGAAATACCACCATATTAGTCCAGTGCTCAGGTCTTTTCCACTGGCTTCCTGTTGCTCAGAGAATAGACTTTAAAACAGCTCTGCTTGTGTACAAATCTCTTCATGATCTAGCACCAACGTACATGTGTGACATGTTAGAGCCATATGAACCATCTCGGGCTCTGAGAAGCTCAGGGAGTGGTCTCCTGCTGGTGCCCAGAGTCAGGACTAAACACGGGGAGGCTGCGTTTCACTTTTATGCTTCTAAAATCTGGAACAGTCTTCCAGAAGATGTGAGACAGGCCTCAACTCTGACAATGTTTAAATCCAGGCTGAAAACAGTTCTATTTGACAACTGAAAGTATTTTATCTGCACTCTTTGCTTTTAATATAATTAATTAATGATTATTTTTATGTTTTTTATGGAATGATTTTATTTGTAATTTTATGTAGCTGTAAAGCACTTAGAATTGCCTTGTTTACGAATTGTGCCCTATAAATAAACTTGCCTTGCCTTGCCTAGTGTGTGACAATGTCAAATGTACCAAAGCTAAAGCATTTGTGAATTTTCACTTCAGCAGCACAGCAGCAGGTAAGTTTACAGTTCATTATAGTTCCTTATTTCTGGCTGTGCTATGCTAAAATAAAACCCTGCAGACTCTTTGACCTGAATAGCGTCTGGTTAAGAACCACCGACGTACGCGATGTGGGTAAAATCATCCGTCAACAGCAGCTGACGGCAACAAAAAACTGCAAAAAACACCAGATACTCACATTATTTTGATGCAGGACTTGAAGAACTCTGTTGACGTTGTTGAGCGCGTGCACTCTGGTTGAGCCTCTCTCTTTGGTCTGAGGAACAGGATACACAACACGGATCAGCTGACAGCATGTTCAGTGTTATCATGAGCGTGCAGGAATCTTGGGCCGTTTATTTAATCATCAGAGATAGATGGAGCAGTTCCTTGAAAATTGAGTCTTTGACACATTTATTCATTTATTTATTCACACTCGTGAAAAAATGTGAGTCATTGCTACACCGAGAAAAGGAATGCCATCACTCAGCAGAGTGTTTCTCTCCATACGTTAATCACACCCATTACCCTATCAGCAGTGTCCACAGGCCGACTTATGGAAAGAATGGCAGGATGAATAGCTGCCAACTGCAAATCCTTTTTAAGTCTCCACATAACTCAATCACTCATTAGCACCCCATTATAGAATTAGTATTCTGGCATCAGACCGACAGTGTGTGCACATGCATGTGCCTGTATGTATGGCACGGAGGCAGTTGGCACTTAGTGTGGCTGCAGGTGCTAGAAAGCAGAGACGCTGTTGAAGGCTCAACACCGAGGGGACACAGATAAAAAAGGAACACTCAAAAAAACTAAAGTATATGATTGTAAGCGCATGGTTGGTCACGTTTCTTTACACTCTTTTTTTAAGATAGTGTTTGTTAGGGGAAAGTATTAATTTAACCCCCTAATCTTCTGTTGAGCAAAATCTTTGGTGAGGAAAAACTGAAATGTCTTGCTGAAAATAGCTAACAAGCCGAAAATACTACAATCAAAAATTACACATCTATAGTAGATGAAAGTAAATAGTCTTAATGTGTAATGTTTCTATTCAAGCATCCAAACTACATCTGCTGAGATCCTCTGTGTGGCTCTAATGTTTGCATTAGATTTAACGTTAGGCTAAAGTATTTGCTTGTACTGTCCTGGATTCAGCGAATAAAACACTGCACATTGCATTTAAGTGGTGATAAAACGCCCTCGATGGACTGGCGGCCTGTCCAGGGTGTCCCCTGCCTTCGCCCTATGTCAGCTGGGATAGGCTCCAGCGCCCCCGGGACCCTAATGAGGATAAGCGGTATTGAAAATGGATGGATGGATGGATGGGTGATACAACGCTGGTCGTGCCCCCAAGAAGAACTTTGGAAAAGAATTGAAGAGTAAACCAATACTATTGAAGCAAAACAAATCTCAGGAATTTTAGGGTCAAATTATTATTTTTTTGAATATTTTGTTGGCTACCGTGTAACAGAATGTCTGCAAACCTTAATATACACAAACTACAAACTCACCAGTACAGTGCCAGTAAGACCCTCCAGCAGGTCCAGCAGCTTCCTCCCATCCCTCAGTTCAGAGAACATATCCTTGATGGCTGCCTTCCCCGTCTGATACAAGAAAACAACAGAACAGGTGAGGTTGTGTCTACAATGTGTCGCACCATTGATGAGAGCTGCAGAGTGGGGCTACAGCTCAGAAACAGTAATCCAGATGTTGCTACAGAAATCCCAAACCAATAAACAAATCACACTCAGATATTTATACTTACGCAAGCAGGAGATCTCAGCTTTTTCGGTCAATAGAGCACACACAGTAGATTTACTGCTTTAACTGACCTAGAAAAGTGCCGATTTAACTTTGAATCAACTATGTGATCGGCTCAAGGAGGATATTGACTGTCAGCTCGGCACTGAATTGATATTTATATGACAAGGGCAGACAAGAGAAGGTGACACGTGACTTTTGCCAGGACGTAATAACTGTCAAGTCCGGACGCTCTGCATATTTAACACAACTGTGAATGATGAGATAGAAAAAGAGGACCACACACGTAAAGCCATTAGCACTAGGAAACAGTCTCTGGGTAGAGTAATGGACGAAGATATGCATTAAAACAAAATGATGTTTACTTCATTGTTCGGAACATTTGCAATTAAGGATGTGCTTTGTTTTACCACATTAAGATTAAAGTAAATAATAAGAGTATCCACAACATTTTCAACAGTTAAGTCTGCTACCCTGCTAGCAGCAAAGCTATACTGCTGCAGGCCGGTCGCCTCTTCAGTGTGGGACACGACACAAAATCAGAAATAGCGGAAGCATCTTTGGACTGAAATAGCCTTGATATAGTCCCACCATTTCAGTCATTCTATAAAGTAATTTATTGCAATGTCAGGCAGATTAAGCTCTTTTTTAAATCAATAACTCAGCTTAATGGGCTTCTTTCTGAATACATTTTCATTTTCCAATCTGTTTCAAGCAGTGCAGGTAAAGTTTGGCACTTGAACCGGTCTACAGTCGTTCACATTACCTTGGATAACTGTGCATTTATCCATTTGGTGAATGTTTTCTTCTGTACTGTATCATGCTCATCTGTGGAGGACAAAGAAGAAAGGTTGTTAGAAAGCTGGTTAAACAATTGGACATCAACAGAAGGTACAGCCAGTCGTATGACGATAGAACATTGTTAAACACTCAAAGTCCATTTGCACACTCTGGTTTATTTCAAGAAGCCACTGGCTGAATTCACTCCATCGCTGACATGCTGGTGAATGTTTTTCGTAGCTGGAGGCGTCACGGCTTAAAAGCATCATGATCAATGTGGCTGGAACACCAGAAGATTACAGCAACACAATGGAGGCGAGAGCGGCATTTGATCATTTGTTGAAAATGTCAAAAGGTGTGCCGTGTCAGTAATCTGTATCTGTGCAGAAGTCGTTGACCATTTATAATGTTCCCCTGGTCTCTGATTCAAATGTACAAATATTTCACATTCTCTTCCCGCTTGACTCCCTCCCTGCTGCTCCTCCTGCTTCATTCTCCCAACATGGCTCCCCAATAAGGCCTCATCGTGTGTCAGGCAGAGGGCCAGCTGCTTTGATGTGCCTGGCCGATGGCTGGCTACACTTTGTCCCACATTTAAAAGAATATGGCTTAAAATTATCCATTTAATTAAGACTTTGCCATTTATTTTAGATTGCAACATACCTTACATTTTGCGAGTAGAAAACCTTCATAGAAGAGTGATAAATGAAGTAGAAAATCAATGAACACTAAATCAAACAAAAGGCATTTTAAAACTGCATACGAATTTGTAAAGTAATGATTGAAAACATGGACTGATTCCAGCTGCATTTTTTATTTATTTATTTCTTGCAGCAAGAAAGTATTATACAGATTTAGAAATGGTAAAAAGGCGAGCACAGGATTGGCATTTGCATCTGCACTTTTGTATCAGCCAGTTTCCTGAGTTTAGGAAGTGGAACTGGGAACAATAAAAGGTTGACCAGTTGCATACATACTGTGGAGGGGCATTTGTCATCATGTGACAAGCAATATGCTTCACAAATGACTGAAATCAAATGCAAAAGTATCATTATAAAGATATTCACTCAAAAGCCATAATCATAGAGCCCACGGAGAGAATTTCTCTTGCAGTCATGTGATCATCAATCACAGGATGTAGAGTGGTGGATCATTAAACTCCAGACGAGAACATCAAATCACCGCAGACAAACATTCCTCGACCAAGTTTAGCAGCCGAATGAACTTCCAGTCAAATACAGAACAACAACATCAACGATAAGGTTGTACTCCAGAGGGAACAAATGTTGTCTGTTATAGTGTCAGAGAACCTGCACCTCAGATAAATACGTATGTTCTGCAAGTTTAGGTTGTTTTCTTTCTCGTGTGCCCTTCCTGTACTTTAACCTCCTAAATAATACGTTCATTAAGTTGTCGTTCTCTCACAATTGTCAAAATGAAGAGAATTTACAAGACAATACAGTCTTGGACAGAGGTGCAAAAAGGACCATGTGTGTGAGCATTAAACTGCCACTGTCATTCAACTAGCCGCTGTGTAAAGTACCATGAACCGAACAAAAGGTCAGAGGTTATGATCACCAGCCCCAACAGCCGTCGGCTTCTTTGTCTGGGGTGTGTGCGCGCGCGCGTGCGTGCGTGCGTGCGTGCGTGCGCTCAGCCGCTGGGTGAGAAGGGGCATAAATGCAAGAATGTACTGCAAACAGAGGCCTGAGGTGAGAGAGGTGAAGAGGTGAGAGGATTAGATAAATGGTGGTGGAAGAGACTAGCCCAGACTAGACTAGAGATATGATTCTCTTAGAACTATGAAGGGTCTACGTAAAGAAGGCGCTATACAGATAATTAAGCCCTTTGGGGGAAATTTGTGATTTTGGGCTTGACCCCAAAAAAATTGACGTGAGGTAATTGGGAAGAAGACAAGACAGAGTTTCTACATCTTCCATTTGATCATGAAATTGCATTATTTACGGATACTTTGAACTTTTGACTGAATGTGAAAACCTTTTAGTTGTCAAACAAAGTTGCTGTCAAGTATTCTTAAGAACCAGTTTCATGACAATGTATGTGAGGATTGAATAATCTTACATTATTCTACTTTATGTGTAGCATTCACAGTGGGAAGTAGGCACACATAATTTATCTGGATCTAAAAAAAAGACCAGAGAAGTTGATTGGCGCTGAGACGACAAGAATGTGGAGGGTTATTTCTGTGGAAAGAGACGACTGGATTTTTAGGTGGAAAGTAAAGCAGTAGAGACGATACTCGTATACACTTGCACAGGGTCCTCTTCCTTGTGCCATTGTCTTTAAAGGCCTTTGAACCGTAACACTGTAAAAGGCCCTCCTGAGAGTATGTTGACCTATTTTTTCACATAAATCTCAGGCAGCAACAATGAAACCTAAAGAATTCTTTCTCAAGAGGTGAGGAAGACAAAGAGGGGATAGCTGAAGGAGGTGATAAATGAAGAAGGTGATGGAGAAAAGGATACAGGAGACAAAGACGGTCATGGGGTCTTTGAAAAATAAAACGATAGCATGATTGACAAAAGAGTAGGTGACATAACAGGGGGCCCAATAACTGTTGGCAATCAATCACGGTGGATAACTTACCAGTGGAATGGTTTGACAGACACGGAGAGAAGAAGAATGAAAGACAGGCAGACAACAAAGAGAGAAAACAAGGAGAGACACAAAAAGATAAAGAGAGGCAGACAGAGGGGGAAAAAACAACCCACGAGGAGCAGGACCGGTATAGGACAAGCATGCTCTCAACACAATGTACATTTTCCTTTTCTAAAAAGCCCATGCAGAGGCCTCCTGTCCTTAGTCATATCAGCACCCTGTGGAGGGCCTCTGAGGCCCGTGGGGAGAGGGTCCATGTGGGCTCAGGTCTCCTGGGCTCTCCACCGTACCACCTTGACAGGACAATACACTCGATTCATTCACTGCTCCACCTCAATCTGTCTGCTGCTCCTACTCACCACAGCACAGGAATGTCTTACTGGTGGACGGATCAAAGCAGCGGCGGGGGTGTGTGTGTGTGTGTGTGTGTGTGTGTGTGTGTGTGTGTGTGTGTGTGTGTGTGTGTGTGTGTGTGTGAAAAATACCCTCACAAAGCAGAGTCTGTGTAAACATCACTTACACACCATAACATGTGTCCACTTATGTCACTTTGCTTATGACCATTTACTTCCGCACAAACAAGTACTTCAGGCACGGACGTTATACATTCCACTTTACATGCTGACTTAGTTGTGAACAAACTGTCAGATCAGCTGTGGTCTAAAATGGGTGTCTGTGTGATTGTGTTTTGTGTGACCAGGGCCCTATTTCTCATACGTGACTCAACTAAGCCGATCAAATGTCCTATTAGCCATCTTAAATTAACCGGGCTATCCCGGTTTCTCAAAGGCTGGTCCGTGCTCAAACTATCTCGTTAATTTGAACCAGACCTCAGTTCACAGGATAGTTGCGCGTGCCCGTCCGACTTTAAAAGGGGGAAGCGTCACTCACAGAAACCGTGATTTACTAACAGCAAAAAGGCAAATATAGGTGTGAATGTGAGAGTGAATGTGAGAGTGAATGGTTGTATGTCCCTACATGTGCCCTCGATGGACTGGCGGCCTGTCCAGGGTGTCCCCTGCCTTCGCCCTATGTCAGCTGGGATAGGCTCCAGCGTCCCCGCGACCCTAATGAGGATAAGCTGTATTGAAAATGGATGGATGGATGGATGGATGGACAAAGGCAAATAAACTCAGAGGAAATCCTCTTTATTCGCATCCATTCATCTGTGTATTGACTTTCATGGAATATATTCGCACTGCTTTTGGTGTGAACGCATAAGTGTTCTCATCACCCCAATCAATCCGATTATATTTCTTTAAATAATTAGATAATATGTGTATATTCATGTATGTGGAGATGACCATATAGAACCTTTATTGCATTTACTCGGACATGGCCAGGGAACGTAATTAACACATCCATACGTTTCTTAAGCGCTAAATACACGAACAACGCGGCATACAGCGGCTTTCCCGATGTTCTGCATCGCCGACTCTGGACAACAATGTACAACAATGTACCACAAGGCTCTGCATACAGTCTGTGAGACCGGCTGTGGCGTGTGGTGTTCAACGTATGGCTCGAGAAGGTCTGTAAATAAATGATTCCTTGTGGGCAGAATGGATAGCGCTCATATAGGAAGTCATCAGGACGTGATAAGAACTCTCTCCCTATAAAATGCTAATATAACTAATATCGCTCCTTCCTCAATGGGATCTCTGAGGAAGGGAGCTGCCATTTTCTTTTGAGGGAGTGGCCATCTTATCCAGCTAGACTGAATGAGCCTGCGCTGGAGCAGGTTCAAATTGTTGGATGTGTTGCTATGGTGATTTTGCCGAACTTGCTTCGTGGAACCGAAAGGCATATTCATGTTTACTGAGGAAATAGAACCATCACTGAACTTGAGGTCCTACTAATATTATTTCTACATTATTAAGTAGTCGACCCCTGTCAAATAATCATATATCCCATTACTGTTATGTACAGTGAATGTGCTGAGAAACAAACGTTTCTCTTCCTCGACAGCCAAACAGGAAGTAGTGAATACATCAGGAAGAGTAATCCCACTGGTGTCCTCTCACAGTTCACGGAGCACACACATGCTCTCAATATATTGTTATGTACACACATGCACGCTCGCACCACAACAAACTAACTGTTGCGTGTCATGTTTTTTGTCTGGTTCCCTTTCTAAAAAAAAGAGGAATTATCTTACTTATGCTCACAGTCTGTTTGCAGAGCTTTCTGTTTCGGTCAAAAAGATGAATGAACGCAAAAACTACCAAAGCAATAAATTCAGGAAGTAAATTTTTCTGAGATATTACATGATCTAAACTAAATTGCCTGGCTGCTCTCATGTCTTGACTGAGAAGTTTGAGAACAATGAACCGCCAGTAAACCTCAAGCGAGGACATAAGCAGGCAAGAAACACACATGTTCTTCAGAGCAGCCAGCTGGGAACACACAGCAGACACATACAATTTACAGCTCCAGTCTATTAGTGTATCCCTCCCTCTCACAGGTGGAGAGAGACTGTGACCACACACAGGGGGAGAAGGTGGGAGGCACCGAGGTGAAAATCAAACAAACCATCAGGGTTTCCACGGCAGCGTCACACAGTAAACATGAGAGCTCAGAGATTAGACAAATAGAGATATTTACAAAGTTTAGCAGCAATTACATTTAGCTCAGTTATACTTTACAGCTAAAACCTCTAAATTATCCCAATCAGTGATTCGTTTAAGCTTAAAACGCATGTGTGGCCACTGAAAGAATGACAGAGAAGCCACACATGTATCCCCAGTATCCGCTGAAGTAACTGAAAGTTTAATATGCAGGAGAAAAACTTACTGGAATGTGTGTTTGAAAGTTGTCAGTGTTGAAAGTCACAACACCACAAAATAAACCTTTTTTTTGTACATGCTTTACTGGGGTCATTGGAGATGAAATCAAGGAAGGCTCATGTCTTGGCTATAAAAGGACTCTCAAGCAGAGGCTGCACTCGTAAAAAAATTGAAAGTTTTCCAGGGTGAACTTCAACTTGATGAGAGTCCAGAAGGAGGCTCAGCTTTTGGTTGTCTTGTCTATCAGTCCTGCACCAGCAGCAGCCTAGTGGAGGGCACTGATTCTTTAAGCTTTGTTTATACTCATGCTTGGCCTCCGCAGAGCTCAGAGCATGAACGGAGGCGTTTATACACCGAAACACCAGAGGGCGTACACACAGAATGAATTGTGAGGAATCAAAAAGACAACGAAATATCCCGTAGATATGCCCATAAACTTTAGGTGTAACTGGCAAAATGCCATAAACCAACCTCCACAATGCAGAGGAGTGATCGTAATTATCTGTAACCTCATATCTTGTGTTTATGTACAAGCCATGTAGAGAAACATGTCAAGTATCACATTCACTAGAAAGAAGCGCAGGTTTAATATCCTGTGAACAATTTGATTTGGCTTTGTATAATCCCATGACATGTCAATAGTGTTTTTTTGTGTTCATCGCTAAACTTAGAAGCTCTTTGACAAATTTCCACTTTTCCTCATATATGTTCACGCGAAAAAAGTGCACATATAAGTCAATTCAGGTAACAGTTGGATGGCAAAGATGTGCTTTATTTTGACTTTGTGCGTTGAGAGGAATGCATTGAATTCCTATCATTTCCCTGTGCATTCCTCCCTCCTTCCTCCAGTGGTCACTTGTCTAAGCTTGTCCCAGCCGGCACAGCCTTGTTGACAATCTTTCCTTGCTAAGATCTGGGAATTTGTAAAAGGTAAACACTTCAGAACGTCCAGAAAAATTAACTCATATCCCCACATGAAAAGCATCCCTGTGGGGTGTGCTGGGTGAGCAAGAATGGTGAGGTGAGGGGTACTGGAATTCAGTCAGAGCAAGATGAACTGTAAGAAGTGAGCCGAGTCAGAGATACAACTTGAAGATGGTAAAAAGTATGAGAATAAAGCAAAGAGTGGTGAAGCTGTAGTGTCTAAAAAGGATGTCTTCCCGTAAAGGAGCATCTTTAGGAACATACTTATAATGTAACATCTATCGTAAACACTGTGGCGTCTATAGTGCGTTTGCTGAAGAGCAGGAGAAAGTACATACAATAATACATATGACAATACACTTTAAAAACTATTATCTTAACTTCATAGCATGAACGTCCAACTGTTGCAAAGCATGCATACAACTTGATCGGTATCGAAATCTATACAGCATTTGTCACCATGTCTGCAGTCTGAGTTCACACTAAAGTGCCCCACCTGTCACAAACAGAGCTGCCACCGAGCCATGTGTCACTCACACTCACACACACACACACACACACACCTGTCAAAAGTTCCTACCTCTGAGTTTGAGCCCATACTCTGCCATCATTTACCAGAAGCCACCACAACGCTGAACCGAAGAAGCAACAAAAGCCCCCAAAAAACAGCCAGGTAGTGAGAGATAATCCAAGAGTTTTAGCACCAAATAGAGTTTGACATTCACGCCTCACTCTCCTCCTCACCCCTCTCTCTCCTCTGTCTCTGTCGCTCCTTGACCGACGAGGGAGGAAAAGATCAGAAGAATGCTGCAGCAAAGAGAGAGGGGAGGGAAAGAGGGACACTGCCAATGAAAGGGAAACAGATTGGGGGCAGAGCAGAACACGACAGGGCAAGCCTAGTGTGGGGAGTTCTAATGCATCGTGGGATAGGGAATGAACACAGGTAAACACAGAAACGCTGTTCGGCACCATCCCAGCGTGCAAAAGGGCAGAGTGCATGGGTCGTGACAAGAAGAAAAGAGACAAAGAAGGTATCACCCAGAGATCACTGCCCGAATACGTGGTGGGGCAGAGGCTTTAACTTTCAGCCACACCGAGATGCTAAAGATACAGGTCACATCACTAAGAAGTCTCCAGAGAGCCATCGCTGATGTTCTCACTGCTCTTTGCATAAAGCATCAGAGATCCAGACTTAAGTGCCGTGCCGTCTGTGGGTATGAAAAGCCGTGACCAACTGCCGGCATGTTGAGAGCCTCATTGGGACATTCAGTTTTGGTTTAACAGACCTTTCAACTAAAGATGATAAAGTGCCCCAACACTTTGTTAAGTCATCAGACAAGTTAAGTGGATAAACAGCTTAATTTCCTGTGATGCGTCTTTGAATTCATTGTTAAACTCCTTCATAGATGGACAGTAATACAGATGTGCTCATCCACTTACCGAGATCAAGACTGTTTTCAAGCTTTCCTTTCCTCCTGAAAAAGTTACGCTTTCTCCACGACATCCACTTACTCAAATTCATGATGGAAAGCAAGTCTTTATACAAAAAAAAGAGACAGAAAAAGACAGAAAGAAAGAGAAACAAATCCGGAACAGGAAGGCAAGAAGGTGGTGGTGGTGAGAGAGAGAGAGAGAGAGAGAGAAAAACGAGAAAGAGGAAGTAGAGGTATGAGAGCATTTATCGAGTACACTAGGTCTGTTTATTTGGGGTGCTGGGTCGGCGCTGTCAGATGTGACATCACACACACACACACAGACACATGTTCACACTCGACAGGAGGCGGCGAAAAGTGAGTGACAAGCAGCGCAATTAAAAAGGTAAGTGGCAGGTCACGTAGAGTATTGTGCATGTAAACAAAATGCTGTAACTGACAGCTGATTCTCCCCTGAAAAAAAAAACTACGTACTGACGGGGTCAACGGCTCTCATTCTCCCACGGCGCAGAGAGTGACAGCGGATAGACATGACCCAGAGTGACCTAGACCCTAAAACATCCTGCCGGCACCTGGGCTTCAGCCGCCACTTCCTTTGCTACCGTTTATATGAAAGGGAAACCTTCGACAATCAAAGAAATGACTCGGATTGAATGCAGGACATGCAGTCAAAACATGTAATGCCGGTCTGAGAGCCAGAGTGGTGGAACAGGGAACAGGGCAAAGGTATGAGTCCATTTGCTCATTGACATATTTAGTCAATGAGGGGCAACTGAACAAACAACTCTATTCCCACAGAGAGGGTGAAATAGGGACAGAGATGGGAGCAAGAGTAGAGTGGGGGAGGGGGGAGGGAAACAGAGAGAGAAAGTTAATGTCTTTTGTTGTCTCTTTTTCCTTCCTTCAAAAGAGGAAGTAGAGGAGGAATACCAGCCCGGTCCACCCGTGACCAACTTCCCCGAGTCTGACTGAATTAAATCCACTTCCTTCCAGAGAGAGTTGTAGCAGCTGGTCTGGTCACAACTTGTGTTGGGTGGGGCTAGCTCTGGTAGGGAATGAATGATTCAGAGGCCAAAAGGGACTTTCCACTTGGCTGCATCAGTCATGGACCCAAAGACAGGCGTCCCCCTCCGTCATTCCATCCTCACACACCAGCCCGAGAGCATCCGTCATCAAACTGCTTGAATGAAGCCGAGTGAGTGCATATGCACATTGTGCTGGCATAAACATCTCTGTCTGTGTAACACACACACGCACACACATACACGCACCCATGCACACACATATACTTAATTTGCTCATGATAGCAAAATCCCATGTCTGTCTCACCACAAACATTGCTTGGGTTTACATGGCATTTAGAGCGGCTCGTTTACTGGATGTTTGCTATTGGAACTTGGGTAAATAGTAGCACTCACTGTATTTATGTTGATGTATGAATCAAAATAACTAATCCTTCTGTCACAAAGCACAACAAAAACAAATATGTCAAGGTTTAGAGTTGGGAAAGATAAGACCCCGACTGTGTATCCTCCTCTGGCTGACCATCAAAGCCTCCTCGCCCACAAGCTCAATAAACTGCGCAAGATTTAATAAATAATTTACAATCCAGGATAGTCACATGCCCATGGCTTCTAGTTACACCAATAGGCTTTACTGTTCTCCACTGACAGAAACGTCCATTGTACTGTCACTCTTTGGTGTCCTGCAGATATTTGTAATGAAAAAATGTACTTAATGTTATAGCTGTGCCAGCTTCCTGTCGTTATTGTCCACTTAGATTTCTGTTTGTGGTCCCCACCCGTCACAAAACAGCAGTCAGAGTCCCACCCCCTACTCAAACCCGTGGTGGTTGAGGCTACTGTCCACTTGATTTACAAGGGATTTCTCCTCCAGTGACAGATGTCTTTATGCTTGTTATCTCAACACACAGCAATTAACAGGACCACAACATTGAGGATGCTGAAAATGGTTGCTGTTAAATGTGTTTTGGGTGAATCTTTCCTTTGAAAATACCATTCCAGAAGTGGCTGATGCGATCAGGTAATCGTGGCTGTGCGTCTCACAAACACACGAATACACAGAACAGACATTATATAAATCATTTATGTCACATGTTCCTTCTAACACATGACATCTGTTGCACTTCTGTCCCTCCTGGGAGAGGGATCCACTTTTCTTTCTCCCCGTTTAAGGGTATTTTTGGGGGAGTTTATTCTGAACTGATGCGAGGGTCCTGGGAAAGAGGATGTTGTATGTGTACAGATTGCAAAGCCCTCCGAGGCAAATTTGGGATGTTGGGCTATACAAAATTAATTGAAATGAATGAAATCCTCAAAATCTCTTTGTAGAGGTGCATAACATGTACAGTAGCCACACTGTCCTTGGTGTCAGTCCTCTAAAATGTGTGCACCTAATTTTAGCCCATAAATAGTAGAACAAGTAACACAAACCAATTAAAAACAATAAACAAAAATAAAAATTGCATTTTAAAAGAGGAATTCAATCTATTATTTACTCAATGGTTAAATATACCACAGTAGCTTTAAAGGGTTAGTCTAAACTTCCTTTGAGCCTCAGCCTATTTTTTGTTTTAGTAAATCCCATCATGCAAGGGGTTGTGGCCCTAATGAGCTGAAAGGGGGATTTAAACTAGAAGGCTGGCTTTGGAAAGGGTAGATTCACAGTAAAGAGGAGACCGGTTTGTATGTGTTTAACAACCACAGGAACATTCAACACTGATAATTTTCTGCCATTTCCAGCCTTCTCCAGAGGAGTTTAAATGTCAGCTGGGCGTGGTGTCTGAACGCGCACACACATTCACATGGCCCAAGGAGGCAGAGTCCCACAGACGACCACACCCAGGGGAGATGTCTTGGCCAGTACTTCCATTCCAAAATTTCCAGCCTGAATTTTGCAGAGCTTGTTTCCTCCCACTTCCCAGGCAGCCAGATCCAGCAAAAAGCAAAGAGACGAACACCAACACACACTTCGTGTGTGCGTGTGTGTGTATATGAATATATATCCAGCTCTCCTGCGGACACTTTTGCTTCCTAAAAAGTCAAAAGATGCGCATAAGAAATCTCACTGACCAAAAAAGTGACACCAGAGGCAGAGAAAACAAACAAATTCAGGTCATCGCATCTCAGAGCGAGAGGGCGGCCACAGTGAAAGGTTCTTTGTTTTGATTTGTGTTCAATGCTACCCACACATGCAGATGCACACCCATCATTATGTATTTGCATAACACTGCATACCACTGCACTCCCTGACAGAACGTGTTTACTGTCATGCATGACAGCTTTGTTAATAAATAAGGATCAATGACGTGTATATGAACAAGTATGGTGACAAATCTTCAGAGAAATCAAATTACCACACCCTCACATTCCCATACTATTATAAAGACACAAGGGTTAGAAATTAGCACCAGCGTTGCTTCACTCACCAGCCCAAAAAACAAAAGGTAATCTATTGACTAGATTGACAAAAAAGTCAACAATATGTAATTTCATCATACAGCATGTCACACCTGAACAATACTGCATAAGTAGGTGGGTCTCTGGATAGCTCAACGGGTGAAAATTATAGAAATATAAGACTCTAATCAAACCCTTTCAAAGCTATATACACTCAAGGAGCTAGAGTCACCCACCAAATCTTTAACACATTGCGTGCGACTGCTGCCGGTATACTCTCCCATTTACCAATGCACAGTCACTGAATAACAGGGGAGAGTACTGAGTGAGGGAAAAAAGATATAAAACAGCAGAGAATAGAAAGATGAAGAAGAACCAGGTTGAGTTTTGAGAAGGCTCTTCCGCTACAGAGCTCTCAAGTGACAAATAAACAGAGAGGAAATAAGGTCAGGTGAGTGTCCATTGCTGTGTAATGGTTGTTAAACAACAGTCCTTAACCCTGTGGATGATATATAACCTTTCACCTTTGTTTGCACTCTGGAATGGGTAGGGGGAGGGGAAGTGCACAAGTAGGATAGGTAGATAGGGCTTCAGGGTGTTATCAGATAATTCAACCAGGACTTATTTTAAAAAATGTTTGTAACTACTCCTTAACATCCGTTTCAGACCTTTTAAAATGACTGTTTCCTGACCCAAACCACACACATCTGGTTCTCAACCGAGCCCATTACAGGTAATGGTTCTTTCACTGCAGTTTGTCTGGAGACGATTTATGTAAGATTTAAGTGTGTTTAATGCAAGACAATATACCTGTTCCTAAAGCTCGAGGTTATGTCTTCAGGTTACAGGAAGATGTTCAAGAAAAGCAATGCAAATACTTTGCGGAGCAGGAACCAGATACTTTGTTCGGTCAATGACTCAAACTGTTATTCATAATCAAATTTGTTGTTGAATAATGTTCTGTCCATTGACGTATCGTTTCAACATTATTAAATTTTGTAACGCTTTTCAGTGACTTTAAAGTCTTTTTCAGTGGCCTGTGCTGAACAATACTGAAACGCTACATCCCACCAACTCGGCAATGGAGCAAGGAAAAACAGCACTCTAGTGTCGAGCTAACACGACAGGTACAAGTTGGTCTTTTTCTTTTGTATGCCTAAACCCCTCAATTACAGTTAAGCTCCCACCAAAATAGAGTACATCTTCCCAGAAGCACTACTTTCTGCTTCACACAATTCTACCCCGGACATGTTTCTCTCTCTCCCTGGTCTATTGCGAGCTTGCATAACAACTTGACATGCTGGAAAACATGAGCCATGAGCCATGAGCCATGAGCCACCCCCTTGCCTACACGCCCCTCAAGAGGATGTGCATGTGTGTGTGAGTGGGACAGACTGTCTAGCTTGACGACCTCCATCCTTAGTGGTGATCTCACTCGTCGTACTAGTTTACAGATGGAACACACTGCAGCTGAAATAACTGAAACAAAAAGGTTAAAAATGACAAATTCAGTTTACTCTCTACGCAAGGTCGGGGTGACCGGTGTTAACTTTCTCACAGTCAGCAGTGATGACGAAACAGAGAGGTGCGAGCGTCGTGCGTGCAGGCTGTGTGAGCATACACGCCACTGTTGTGAATAAAGACTTCACCCCTTCAGACCCCATGGCGGCTGGAGGTCGGATGAACAAGTGGGCTAATGCTTTTCTAACAAGGCTCCTCTCAGCTGTGAAAATCTTAACCTGCCACCACACACACACTTGTCAATCAACACTGTTAGCCCATGTTTCAGTCCCATGTGTGCTACAAATCTCTCTCTCACCGTCTAACTTCCCATCTTAATCTCTCGCATCGCAGCAGAAACAAACCCAAGTTTGTTCAGCTTTCACAGGATCAATTATAACAATCAGCCTCTAGCTGGAGCGATGCTTATTCCATGTGTCCTGGTAACAAATAACCTTGTCCACATTTGCCCCCATTCTGAGGTGTTCTCCTTGGCTTGCAGAGTCCATATACTCTCTGAATGAAAGAATAAAACACCCCTAATTTCAGCCATATTTCCGTGAGGCCAGAAAGAATTTGGTGACGGCCTCGACACAAGTGTGCCCTGCTTTTTGTGGGTTGTTTTAGTGTGCAGCTAAGCTACGTGCTGAATGTTCCCCTCTTTGCCAGAAAAGAAAACATTACTTTTGGGGTTGCTAGGGAAACCTGAATCTTTGTAAGAAAAAAGCATTGTGGTCTGGAGCCAAGCGTTGTAAATTACAAACTCCTGCCGGCACGGAATCTGCCAGCTTTCTTGAGGCTGCACGGGCGTGGAAAGCTGGCACATGGACTGGACAGGATGGATAAACCTACCCACGTTTTTTAATATGACTTTTTTCTATTTCACAGTTTACAGTAAGGAGAGACAAACAGCGAGGATGGGGAGTTGGCATGGGAGGCTGGGGAAGGTTGTCCAGCAGATTTAAATTGAAGCACATGGCAGATAACCACTTCTTGATGCCAACATAAGCATTTATGTGATGAATTCCAGGTGCACATTGCAGTGAACATTATCAAACCAATGGAAATAACATGCCAATGATCTGCTGCTGGTTGGTTAGTTGCCGCTAAAATTTCAGTTTACATATAAGCCTCAGTTTCATTAAAGAGATGGCAGTGTTGGATGCTTAGTTCTGTTATGGTTACGCCTGACATACTGTCTTTGACACTGGTGAATAAAGAACCATATGCGTGCATGTTTTTCCTATTTTCCTCTGTATGTAATGTGATACAGTGGCAAGACTCAAGATGTGGGCTGGATACACTTTTGTGTATGACACTTGAATTGAAGTATTCATTCAATAATTCACTCTAGAAATCGTCATTGTTATTATCATTATCATGAACTAACCATGTTTTCTACCAAGCAAGCATTTCAAATGTGGAATAGTTTAGTTTGAGCCCGATATACAAGTATCCATATATGTATTTTATTAATTCATAGTGTGAAATGCCTTGGTCAAGTTTTAGTGTAAAGTCCTGTTCGTTAAGAAGAAGTTATTTGTTATCGTTATTTCTATGTCTTCCTCAATCACTTCTTATCATCACTCCAAAAGCCAGCAAGAAATTCCATCTGTGACCCACAGTAAGTATCAGGTTCAATATACGACATAATGTGCTAATCCTGAAAGTTGACAGTTTGCTGCTCCTGCCAGAGCAATAACTTGTTTGTGTGTCTGTCTCTCTCGTGCATCAACAAAAGAATAACCTATGGAATGAAATGAGCCACAGAGAAAGGGATCCCAGGGTGTGGCTCTTTAGACCCATCCCTGCATTCTTGTCTTCCGTTTTCTCTGCTGTCATTGGCCATCTCGCCAGTTGCCAGTGACTTTCTCTTTCTCCTTGCGAACAGTGTTACAATCAACCATTTGTTGCCGTCTCTTTTCCACTGCCTCCATGGGAACTGAGGTTAACCATGCACAACAGAATTTCTGGCTCTGTCAGTGTTTCCTTTTCAGCGACTGCTCTTATGCACGTACGACATAAAAGTTCTCACTATGTACGAATAAGAAGACAAGTCATTTCGCTAAAGACCACGAAATGATCTGACAGCTTTCGGTTTAGCACACATGCGCAGACACTCTCTGCAAGCAGACAATGTCAAAAAACATACCAGATCTCCACTTTATGATGTCATTGAACTCATCGTTGGCTCCTCCTTCTGCGATGTCCCCGTGCGACGCCATGGTAACCAATAGATCCAATGTGTTATCAGCTGAAATTGTGTGATGCAGTTCCAGGCTTGTTAACACACAATGCAGCAGCCCACTTTCTCCACCTGAAAGTAAGAATAAAACATAAGCTCCTTTCTGCTTTAATGTGATCTTAAACAGAGAACATAATCTCAAAATGAGGCCTGGAGAGTCAAGGGGTCACATGCATTTGAGCTTCACACACAAAGCATTCAAACATGGTCACATAGCACGCGGGAATATCTGACGCTTCATGAGGATCGACGCAGGTCGTTAAAACACTAAACAGCTGTTTGAGACTTCCCCTCCATGTCCACGAAACAATTCTGGGGTCGTGGCATTGATTTATGTGTAAAACAAATCCCATCAGTAATTGATGCTGTAATAATAGAAAAGTATAGTGTAGACTTGTGTAGAGGCTCGTAAAATACCAGCCAATAATCACAGCGTTTGAAAAAAGCATTAAGTGGAGGTGAAATTAAGTCTTGGGTCAGCCACCATAGAGTGTTTAGTGTGCTCATTTTTCTTTGGTTGGTCCACACAAACCATCATAACAGTCAAAGTATTCTCAAATTAAAAGCATTCTTCTGACGCTCAGTTCTGCTGATCTTCATGCTGAATTATAAAGTTGTTCCACTTCAGTGTAAGAGTTTAAAATACATATAGCCTAACTTCACTGGGGTGATTTGCACTTAATCACTAGCTGCTTAGTTCATTTAGGACCCTGACAATGATTTAAGAGGTATCCGTGTAGGAAGGGTATAGTGGGGAAGGTTTATCATCATGCAACCCTTGTTCAGAGCAGCTAACCCTGGATTGGAAATTATTGCAAGTGGTACGAGTTCCAAGTAATGAGCTCAAGTGATGGGAGTTTCCTCTCTTGTGGATTAATCAAACATCATATTATACTCAAATGTTAATGTCTTGTCATGTGCTAATATTTGCAAATGGCACTGTGTCTTTTGTTGTTTTTAAATCATGGGATGTGCGCTCAACTTTCAAAAGATGAAACACCCATCTCATAATTTCCAACGTTCAGTTTGACCTTGTGAATAGGTCAGCTGGTGCTGCAGTTGCACGGGTCATTTGTCAGCACCTGCTTTCTAGTGGAGGGTTAATTAATGCTTATGGTGTGGTCTGTTTTGAATCAGGGTATCCTCTCATTAAAAACTCAAGCATTTCCACTCCCAAAATAGCTTGCTTTTACCATGAAAGGAGTGCATGCGCAGCTTTATCAAGGAGTGCTTGGTGGGTTACAGTTCTTGAGAGATGATGCAAGACCCGAAAATAACAACTGTAAACTGAAGGAAAAGACAGTCCCATCTATCTGGCTTTACAATTTCGGTTCCTCTCCCTGTGAGTGAAGTAGTTTTGACAACCACAACTTTAGGATACACTCCGCCAGTTTAATCAGAAGTCATCGAAGCTGTAAACTTCAACAAGTGCAGTTTCAGTGATTTCTAGTTTATTTTTAACAAGCTTTAATCAATGCTTTGGTTTGAGATCAATACAAGTGGTGTATCAATCTGAGGAAAGTATCGCCTTCTGGCAAAAAAACACAACTCACAATGATAGACACACGCACACACACACACACACACACACACACACACACACAGACGTTTAAACCGTAAACCAATCAAAGTTAATGTTTTATCTCGTAGGTATTTAGAGCTGACTGACTTTTCATCAGGCAATTTCCAAACCAGTCGCAATGTACACGGAGAGCCCACGTTACCTCCACACAAGACCTCGTGATAACTAAGAGACCTTTTAACTTGTAACGGCCACTTTACACCCAAAGTTGGACTTCTAACTTCACACCAAACGTCGCTTCCCGTTGTCTCGATGAATGTTTCAGGTCTCGAGGCGTTTCAGACACTCACCTCCGCTGTCACCAAGCAGTCAGAAGACGTGCTCCCTCAAAACAAGTCCAACGCGTGCAGAGTCTGGATCCACAAATGACGTCAAATGTATTGGAAAAGTTTTTTGTTGTTGTTACGTTACATTAATCCAATTAATCTAAGGCATGTTCTACTTGGTGCGAGGCATTCTTCTTCTTCTTCTTCTTCTTCTTCTTCTTCTTCTTAACTGCGTTAGCTGACAAAAAAGAAGCGTCCTCAAGCGCATCCAGCCTCCACAATGTGCCAAAAGGAACGCCTTTTGGCAACGTAACGCACACTACGGTAGTCTTTGAAACACACGGCAGGCTGTCGCTTGGAAACGAAAAGATGGTTATTACGTTTCACGGGTGAACGCCGCGGTACTGTGGGACTCGGGTCCCTCAACTTTGTTCCTGTTGCTTACTTGACTGTTTCTCCCTGCTGCCTTGCAGCGACGTTAAGCTCGACCGAGTTAGCTAAACATGGCGGAAATGCTAGAACAGGTTCTTCAAAGTAAAAGCGTCTTCGCGACTTCCAAAATAAACAGGTACCCTGCCTCCCCATGTATGAAATGTTACATCATTTACACAACATGTAATGAGATTGTAACAACTTAAGTGATGATTACATTTGATACGGATTTTTAGTTATACTCTTAATAGTCATAATTTAAGAAGGCTACTCCATACATGTTGCGCCAACTACATTTATTGTGACGGTTTCAACCGGAAACACGGAGTTCACTCCAGGTGCATCACACTCGTGTTTTTTTTCCCTCTGGCTGTAAAAGTTTTCCTGACGCGAAGATGGAAACATGGCGCGGTGGGCGTCACGTGACGTAACATCAACGAAACCAGTGATTCCCACTGGGAAACACAACACTTCACAAGAAACCTTAACTGTGGAATACTAACTGGAATGTGTATTAGGCCGGATGGTCTTTGAAACCTTTCCACAGCGTTCTTAAATTGACTATTTACGCAAAGCCATTTGACCGTATGTGTTGTATTGCAAAACACCACACGTGTAATATGACAACGATTATTTTATGTGGTGGGCGGTAAGGGCACGCTAAGCCTTCTCTGCTGGCCTAAACAAAATCACAAAGTTATAGTTATTTTATAATTATTTTTTTTGCTCACAAATACACTACATGTATTATAATTATTGTTCCCTAATAGCTTATTTTCTCATTGCACAGCTCCCGTCTTCCTCTGTTGCTCTGCTTCCAGCCTGCAGCACTGTTTTAAAATATTTCCCATCTATGTCTCGATGTAAGAAGAGAGGCCTGAGGTCTTCTAGGTAGCCTGAGCACACAGGTGTCAAACACAAATGGCCTGCTTCGGCCGAAATGTAAGAAAAAGATCCTGTGCTTATATTTTGACGTTCATTTTTTATGCAGCGGAATGCGGTCTGTTCACTCTCCTTTATGCTGCGTTCACAGCAAAAGAGAAGCGAACACACAGCCTCACACACTTTTTTTCGTCCCCGAGTTAAAAAAAGTCAGCATTGACTTTAAAAAACATCCCCAGTTCTCCCATTATGAATTCCTCCAGACTCCGGTTATGTGAGTGTTACACTCAGGTCGAAGTGAGTGCTGCTTAATGTGTTCAGTATTTACCTACTAATAATGTAATCAGAAGAAAAGTTAATGTTGTATACTTGAATCTTTTTTAATTTCACTTTTTGTTTAATTTATTTTGCTCCTCAAGACACTGACTTGTAGTGCATTGTTTGTCATGAATGAGTGAGCCATAAGTTACATCTTTTAAAACTACTTCTCACATGACTTTGTTATTTTATGTTTGTGCATGAAAGCACTGTTGAGTATTTTTTTAAAGTCTGAAGTTACTGAATTGTTATGTGTGTTGTATTACCTTGAGTCCGTAAGATGCACTGTTTGGTTTATAATCGACTGTAAAAGGGAATATTCATAACTAGTTGGGTTGTGCTTACTGTGATATTCTTAACTATCTCAGGTTCAAACTGCACCATCTTTTCATTAAATCAATTTGAGAAGTTGACAATGTTCCTCAATTTGGGTCTCGGCTTGTCATTCAGGGGTGATGGTGGGTCCCAGCCAGACCAGTGGAGAACCACTGCCCCAGACCAGTGGAGAACCACTCACTATTTGTTGGACCAGAGTTATGTCCTTCTCAACTGTGACAAAAAAAGCTTTGAACAAGGTTAATGTAATAACGTGTATTTGATCTGTGATACAGTAATGTGTCACAGATCAAAATAGTCTTCAACCAATCAGATCTTTAGTTTGACATGCTCAGCGTATTCTTTGACGTGCAGAGCTATCTTGAAACGCAACTGGGGAGGCTCGACTGTCATCACTGGGCATCGAGAAGGACCTGTTACTGGGACTGAAGCACCGATAAACTACAACCGCGTCATTGAACTGTTTGTTAACAAAGAGAGGAGGATGGGTTTTGTTTTTAAGTGAACAGCATTTGGTGAGTGAACTACTTTTTGTGTTTTTACATCTGCAGTAGCTTTTTGGTAATTTGTCTATGGTGTTGTTTTTATTATATAGTAAATAGATAGATAGATAGATAGATAGATAGATAGATAGATAGATAGATAGATAGATAGATAGATAGATAGATAGATAGATAGATAGATAGATAGATAGATAGATAGATAGATAGATAGATAGATAGATAGATAGATAGATAGATAGATAGGGAGCAGGTCGCTAAATTACGAATCATGCTGTGACTCTGATTGGCTACTACTTGTGGCCTTTATTGATTTGAATAGTTAGATTTGAGCATGACACTGAGATGTCTACACATCCTCCTAAAAGTGCAGCGTGTAGTATTTGGCAGCATCTAGTGTTGAGGTTGCAGATTGCAACCCATTGAAACTTGTCCCATGTGCCAAGAGTGTAGAAGAACTACGGTGGCCGAAAACGCGAATGGCCCTATTTACTGTCAGAGTTTTATAATATAATACTTTATTGGAATATGATTATTGATATATAAATAGGTAATGTTTAAGTTAATCGAAACTACCTTATTCACTTTTGGTGCTACTTCTATTATGTGTCCTATGTAAGTTATTAGGCTTACGAATAAAAAAAAGTACAACTCTATGAACTAGCAGGTTGCAATAAATAAGTATAATTACGTCAGAGGTTTAGGGTGTAGTTCTGCATTTATTCTAGTTTCATCTGAAATATAGTCAAATCACTTCACTTTTGGTACTAAGGGTAAGGCTGTAACACAAATGTTTAGATCACACACAAAATATCTTCCTGAAAATACACTCCATTTAATTTCCATTATTTTAGAATTAAGGTATTCAAAACACAAAATATTTCACTCATATATGACATGCAAACAAAAACAAGAGAGAGCAGACAACTTGACCGATTTTAAATAGGACTAAACGCGGAAGGAAGAAACAACTTAAAATAATAGAAAACAACAGTGCCAATATAAATGATTATCATTGCAATCAACCCTTTCACCAGTTCTTATATCAGGTTTCACCTTATTGTATTGAGTGATGTGTTGGCCTGAAAAGCAACAAGTGGGGACTGAATAATAGAGTAAGGCCCATTAGAACAAGTCTCTGGGGCTTTGTGGAAGCAGAGATGTTGATCATCCATTGTAAGCCCTCATCCTTCCCCCTCCCTCTTCTCGGTTGCCAGGGCTCTTTTGTGGATGCTTCCTCACAAAGTTAAAAGTAAAAAGCTCAAGTTCACAAATTAGTGCTCTTAGGCCTCAAACACCTATCCAGTGACAGCATATTTATTGAGGTGAGAGGGGAATGCTCACCTATATTGAAATAGTGTATTAAGTCAAATAAGGATGTCTGAAGTATCAATACTCCAGTAAGAAACTGCATTATACTCTACCACAATCTATCACAGAACTCCCACACATGTTCTACACATTTACACATATTTGTTGTAAACACTGCAGTGCAAAATACCTGTATGTAATTTCATTGGGTGGAGAAAGTTTCAAAATGCTTATTTTCCATCCACAGCTCTTGGATCCATGTGACTACAGTGCAACAAATGTTTTAATGCTACATTCAAATAGTTAGAGCTATTTCTAACTGTGAAGCTCTTCCTGTGGCAGATGCAGATGACTGGGTTTCCATGAGCCCAAGGCATCGCCCTTGCTGTGAAATTATAGGGGTTGTAGTGTGTAGGGAGGCCTTCAATGAACCAACGTTGGACTCAGCCCAGAGACTACAACACAGGGTTAGAGTGCCCTCTTCTGCCCCAAAGGTATAACTACTCCCAAAGGCCACGTTTACCTGGAGGACTTTACAGCAACAGATATTCATAAATGTATAAACATGTTCGCCACAAAATGTGGTTTCATCACACAGACATATTCACCAAATATGCCAAATGTATGGATACTTTAACTGTATAAACCAAGATTATTCAGCATTTGCTTTGTTGCCAGTCTTGACTAATCAAACTAGTTATGTCCACCTCGTTACCTGAACTTGTAATATTGTATTACGCCAGGGTTCGTATGTATTAAACACTGCCCCTAAAATGAGTGTGAATATGAAGTAAAGCAAAAATTATACCAGGAGTGGGGTTCGAACCCACGCGGACATATGTCCATTGGATCTTAAGTCCAACGCCTTAACCACTCGGCCATCCTGGTGTATACACCGCATATTGCTTTGTTATGGCTACATAAATCCAGCAGACTGACGTAATGCCGATGGTGTTAGCTTTTTTACAATAAACCAAAAATAAACAATGTATCGTCCTGGGTAGAAGAACTATGTTGCTCTAGCAGCTAACGCGTGGGCTGGAAATGTAGAGCGAACTCGCTAATGTCACGCTCGTTGACAACTAGCTAGCTAGCGGCGGCTATTCAAGAGGAGCCACTATTCAGCTGGGATCAGCGTTAGCAACACCCAGGACGAACACTGAAACGCCACACGACTCATTCAGAGAGGCGTAAAGTTGTGTCACCAACGCGAGCTAATCTCAGCTAGTTGGGCTGACTTTATGATGCTTGTTCCGTGAACTGTGCGTATAACTTCCGTATTGTTTGTGGTTTCCAATATTCTGGATCGTATCAATGTTGATGTAAGTGTGATTTCTGTTCTTGCTCACAGCTCCCGTTAGCCCTCCATGAAGAAAGATGAAGAAGCCTCGACAACTTAGAATATGACTCGTGGTCACATTCAGTTCTACCATGTTTTACTTTGCACAACCATTATTATGCTAAGGGTAGGAGGAAGAAAAAAGGAAAGGGGTAGAAGAAAGAGGAAAGAAAATGCGCCGGTTCAAATCCCGAGCCCGGCATGTTTGAGGTTTATGCTATTCATAATAAAAGTGCTTCTGTTGCCCGATATTGACTTGTGCAATGCAATTAACTGTTATGTTAGTATCAAATACAATTTCCCTACTTTACTTAGGATGTTGATTTAAAAGCCTTATCCAATGCAAATGACCTGTTAATACACACCTTTTAAATAAAACTTCCCTTGTTTACTCAAGGCATTGACTTTATCTATAGTTTGAACTGAGATGGTATTGATATAGAAATTGTAATTATATTATCTCTAATTTTAAAATAGTTCTGGCTCCCTGGGTAAATGTGATGAAAATTGGTCACAGTCACAATATTGTACCTTTTACTCCAATCCAAGTATTGGACAGTTATTAGTCACTTGAGAACAAGAGTTTGAAAAACAAAACGTATGAGAAAAGCAAAGTTTTATTTAAATGTGTATCTTAAAATATACAAAAAACACCACATTATAATAGAATAAACAGCACCACAAAAACTGAATAATATAACAATCCTAATAACGTTTATTTAAATATTGAGGACCAGATTTAAATACACCAGTCTGTAAAATCTTTCAATCTAAGTATAATATAAAATCACATATTATACAACAATATAACACCACACAATAATAAAATAAACATATTAAACAACTATATACAAGATTAATGTCCAGTTTCAGGGGATAATCAACCAAACAGTTACTCCTTTTGCATGTTCTCCAACCAATGCTCCTTTCGGAACAGTCTCTACTGAGGGGCAGTATATTACCCCCTTGTACTGACTGTGCCAAGTCTCTGCAGTCCTGACATGCCCGCATTTTTTGCACGTGTTGTGCTGTACTTTTCTAGTACGTTTTCTGCGTGCAGGAGCAACTGTTTCCGGACAGTTTGACTCGTTCACAAGTAGTTTGCGGAACACACTTTCTCATTTCACTCGGCAACTAGAATGAAGCTGAAGCCCCAGCAGCGACTAGCTGAACTCCTCCAGGCTCAACCTGTTTGGAAGATGAAAACAACAAATAATTATAATAAAACTTGAATTACAAAAAAATATATTCACCATTGACACATTTAGAGCGGGTCGCAGAAAAGGCCGCACTAAGTCCGAGGCCACGGACTGTGGAGTAGCATCAAGAGGTGCTGGAGCTGGTGCTGAGGTGGCGGACTGTGGAATAACAGCAGAAGATTGTAACAGCAACAGTATTGTAACAGACATGCAACGCAAGATGAACAATAAAGAGACCGATCACCATAACGCCGTGGCATCTGCAATTACAGGCCATGGAGGCATGGACCCTCCAAGGTGGGCGGTCGGTCCAGGGGCCTGCATGGGGCATTTCTCAATCTGAAATGATAAGAATGGCTATTTAGCCTGGAGTGAGTCACTCAGTGTCCTACGTCTGATTGACATTATCTGCAGGATCATATTGCATATTTGTAATCAAGTGCGTGGCATACTAGTGACACTAATATGTGATAGGTCATTATTTTGTTATACTGTATCTTCTGATAGAGGACGTGCCACTTCTATTCTTAACTATCTCCGGTTCAAACTGCACCATCTTTTCATTAAATCAATTTGCTGAACAAGTGCATACTTATGAGTACAGTAACACAGACACAGCAACTGTTAGTTAAGCAAACTAAACTGATAACATGTCAGTTATTTAGACATGGTATTTACACATGTAATCATATCAATACATATATATGTATACACATTATTCACAATTATACAGTGTAATTATACTTTGTTTCAGTCGTTAAATACCAGTAATAAACTATGATCCTGTATCATTTAAGGATATATATATTTATATATATGTGTGTGTGTGTACAAATGTAAAAACAACGTTTATGACTATTGGTGAAATCGTGCAATGTAAATTAACAGTTAACAGAGTTGTCATGCTTGTAGTTACTGAGCTTCTGTTGCTAGCAAGGAGCGTTCGCTCGCTATGCCCACGATGTAACGTTTACGGTGGCTATATAATAATAAAATACACACATACATATAATGTAAGGATAGCTTACGTTTGATAGTCTGTGTTGTACGTGCTTACGTCGTAGCGGCGTCACAATTGGCCGAATCCATTGTGACGCCGAAGCGCCATTGGCCAAAATCATTGTTGAGCGAGCACAGCGATTGGGCGCTGACAATGGATTTTTGCACGTGAACACGACAATGTAATTGTAGATATTCACTTTGGACTTTACCAAAACAAAATTCCAGTGTTAATCCAAGAAGAGGGTAGCTGAATGTGGAAGTTAAGGTAAAAGGTGAAATCGGAATAACACTTTTATATAATTATGTTTTCCCAAAAATGTGATGGCGTTCAAATGCAAAACAAAAATAGTAACATTTCAAACTGCTTATGCTCGACCTAAAGCTGTGCTGTCGTCTTTACCTTTTCCAACTCAATTGCTCAATAGCAGATGTACTTGAAACTCAGTGCTTAAAGTTCATTCACAGTTTTTATTTGTGTGTATTTCAGATGATTTTACATGATTCAGATACAGCTTTGCAGGTTCTGCTCTTTACGTCTTGGAGTGGCGTCTGCATTTGGTGGCTTTGCTTTACCAGTCACACGGTAGTGAGCTTCCAGACCCATCATCACTTGTCAGTAAAGCTGCTCCACTAATCTCCACTTTGGATCTTTCATCTGATAAAACAGTTTCTATTTTTATGTTGTCCTTGTGAGGGTGCATGTAAAGTCTCAATTTATCATGAATAAAACAGATTGTATAACATCTCTTTTCATCTTATAACTTTTTACACAGTTAAATGTTTATTTCATTTTTCAATCATCCATAAAATTGCATACATTTAAAATAAACCCTAAATTATTCAGTCTTGTTTCCAACAGGGTAGACAGGCACAACATTGTTGAAAAGGATTCTTCTTTTTGTACTTCAGGGCCCTGTTGATGTAAACATTAATTTTCTCTGTGTATTCCTCTGTGCCACACACATTAGCCTCGATATTATTAAGCATGAATCCCTGCTCCTCCACCAGCACGGCCATGTCCAGGAATAGTTCATGGACCTCCTTCAGCCGGACCTCCAGCTCCACCAGCTCCTTGTGTCTGCCTTTGATCTCGCACATTGCCCAGCGGGACGAGCGAGCACCTTCGGTCTGCAGGCTCTGGGACAGCTCTGCCCATCCCTCACCACCTTTGTCAACCATCACATCCAGCTGGTCATCTGTGATTTCATTCCCCAGTATGGAGGCCTGCCTCTGGATCCTCTGCCGGCACGCATCCCTCTGCAGCTCCTCTGCCTCATTGTAGTCACTCATGGCAGCTTGGAAGGAACGGGACAGCGTGTCATGCTGAGTTCGGGCAATGCGACTAACAGCAGAGTTGAGACCTTCTTTTTCCTCGAGCTGCCTGCTCTCCCTACCCAGGGCCTGCAGGCGGACGTACAGAGCCCCCCCATGTTGCTGGATGCCCCTGGCAATCGAGTCAGAGTCCTTTTTGAGGAGGGTGAGACGGCGCATAGAGGTGCCAAAGCGTTCGTTATTTATCGCCAGACGCTCCACCTCTAGGTGGAGCAAGGAGATCTCCTTGCGTATGGAGTGGGCCTCCCTCAGGATGTTGTCAATAGTGGAGGAGTTCTCAAACACCACCGCCTGTTGAGACAAAGTCACCTTGTCTGCGTCATACTCGGGTCCATACAACTCTGGCTCGTAGTCCTCTTGCTCCTCACTAATGGTCTGCAGCCTCTCCAGCATGTCCCGCATGTTTTGCCTGAAAGACCAGTGCAATAGAAGATCTTGGTTATTATGAAAATAGATACAATTCATAATACAAAATTGGTATTGCATGTGTTCTACGTATTGGGCTGTAGGCACCCTCATTATGGTATAATCCTCCTCAAAGTGATGGCACAGTGTTCCCCATAAAACAAAATGACATTAAACATTGAGTACCTTGATGACAGCATGTACAGAGTCATAGTTTGTTTACCCGCCAATCCAAAGGCAACATGTCAGTGTTATACAACTACAGCAACAATGACTGGTCAGTTTATCTGCAGTAGGTTTTCTTTGTGAGATGAATGACAAAGACAGTCAAAGCTCAACGGAGTTGTTGTTTTTTCAAACCAGGAACAAGGAAGACATTATGTCATTGAAAATCAGACATTTCCTTTGAAAGTGGGGTTACGGCAAAAGGTACCGTTGTTTGTTTCACAACATTAATTTTGTCAATCACACACTGCACAACTTAAAAAAAGTTCTGGTGCTTGCCTAAATCTCTGCAATTAATTATTTCATACAGTCCAAGTTTTTCACACATTTCCTCATACCGCATTAGTACAAAACCAATATTTCAAAAGCAGTCACAATGTATGGACAAACAATTAAATGGCATCTTCTTGATAGTCATTGAATCAGCCCTTCCTTTTTGCACTGATTGGATCCAATTATCTCCAGGTGCCTCTGCTCCACATATTACTAAGAACACGATATTAAGAAAAGTTATGGACTATAAATCAACTATCACCTCAAAGTGCCTTACCTCTTGTGACCTGCTCCCACAGAATCAGAAAGCAAGTAAATCTCTTCAAAGTGTATCAGGCTGATTTGTTTGGTCCGAGGCGCTTGGAAAACACATCTTTTTATTCTGATGAAGGAAGTTGTCCGCCTGCTGTGTGTTCAGTGTGCGTGTGACTCACGCCCCTTCCCAGGTGACAGACATGGACCATCCCACTGCAACACACAGTACTTCCTTGAAGGAAGACCCATTGTTTTTGGTTCTTGTCGTTTAAGAGACCATGTGCGATTAAGTAAGACTACATTCCTGTCAAATGATGAATTCAGGACAAAAGTTCACAAGAAAGTTACTGAAAGAATGTGAGGAATTAAGACTTAAAGGTTGATCATGGTTAAAGAAAATGTAAAAGTTCCAGATGAAACTGCTTACAACGTCTTTCTTTTCTTTTTTTCTTTTTGTCATTTACGATGTTTTGTCATGTTTTTCTGTTGACTGAAAATGAAAAAATCAAAAAAATCAATAAATAAAAAGTTTAAAAAAAAAAGAAACTGTTTACAACAAGGTGTATGGATTATAGTGAGTAACCAGGTCATGATTTCTGGAAAGAGACATTACTGTTGAATTGTTCACATTTATTTCTTTTAGGGGGCTTTTTGAGCACCACAAGCCGAGTGCCATATAGTCCCATTATATTGGAGGGAAGGAAAACTTCTCCACGGACAATATCTCCAAGACAAAACAACATAGATTGATAAATAAATAGCATTACCTGTGTCAGAAAAAAACTCTATTTTTCATATGGGGGAGAATTTTCCCTTTAACTATTCGAGAGCACTTCCCCGGACTAATGCAACACAAGCTGCCATATGTTTGGCAAGTGATGACCATCTACATCTACTGTGTCAGTAGATGTGTGTGTCTGAATGTGTGTGTCTGAGGGGACATGCTCAGGATTACAGGTATAAAATGTGTCACACCTATGAGTGAGCATTTAGCCCAAGCGAGTCAGTGACTGAAAACTGAAATTAAGGAAATGTGTTTATGTGTACCAAATGCTTTCTTAATCATTACATTTCAACAGGTCTTTATTTTCATATATTGATGTAAATGTCATGTTTTCACCAAAATAAAGCCACACACATAGGGATTTTAATATAACTATTTATGTAATATATGACACCACAAAATAAAGGAAATAGCAGTGGAAAGTAACAGATTAAGGTACATCATATTCTGTACAATTTCTTTGAGCAATACATCTAGGACATCCATTATTACATGTAGAAAGTAATCTTAGGTAATAATTGTCTGAATTGGAATAGGATTTATTAGGTTTTAGTTTACTATGTCTGAAACGACCGGGTCAGCAGCTTGCCCAGCTCAAACCTGCATCTATGAATTTGTCTGCAATTTTCTAAAAATACTGAAAATCAGCCGGCTACTAAAACTTTAACCATATTTTCAGAGACCATTTGTTTCAGGTCTGCGTGACACCTCATGGGGGATCAATTCGGTTTTGTGAAACCTGTCATCAATGGATCCCTTCGAAGCAATTAAAAAAATATTTTACCCTTGTCTCTCAATATAGGCACATAGTTTTAACCCTTCTATGAAGCACTTTGTGACAATAAGAAGTTATTATAATGATACATACAGAAAATGCTTGTTGTCCTTTGGATTTCACCCGTGTCTTTGTCTAGACAGCAAATTGCATATTTTTCTGTCCCTGTACTAGTCATCAGTCGACACATGGGAAACAGCTGCAAAACATCTTTTTAAAGGGGTTGTTCTTGTCATGACGTTTGGCCCTGCCGAGTTTGACGAGGGCCTCCTGTATGCCTTCGTCGGTTTTCTGAACGTTGGTTTGGATGGTGGTCAGCATGGGGCCCTGCTCCTCCACCAGCATGGCGACGTCCAGGAAGATTTCATGGATGCCATTGATACGGGACTCCAGGTCCACCAACTCTTGGTGGCGTTTCTCAATCTGGGACAGAGCTGATCGAGCCGTTTTACCTTCAGCCATAATGTTGTCATTAAAGATGTTGAACTGACCTTTCTCAATCATCTCCTCCACCTCCTCTCCTGTCACCTCACGTCCCACTATCTCCATTTGCCTCTGGATCTGGGCTTTACAGTTCTCCCGATGACTCATCTCGGCCGCATTGTAGTCAAACATGGTATCGCGGAAATTGTTGCTGAGGCAAGCGTACTGGGTTCTAGCGATGCGTGTGATGGCAGAATTTGGGCCATGTTCTTCTTCGAGCTTGTGGGCTGTGCCGTCCATTTCCCGCAGGCGTGCCAGCACATCCTCAGCCCGAGCCTTTATATCCGCACCAATAGCGTTGGAGTCCCTTTTGATAGTGCTCATGGTGGTGACGCCCTTGACCATGCGAGAGTTCTGCTCACGAAGCCTTTTAATCTCCAGGCGGATGAGCTGGATCTCTCTGTGGATATCCTGTGACTGGGAAAAGATCCCCTCCAGTGCAGGGCTGTTGTCGAACACCACTGCCTCATGGGACAGCTCCTCCTCCAGGTCCACGTTGCTTAAGGTGTCGGAGACAGTGGAGTCGGCGTACTCCATCTGCTCCACATGACAGCTGGACATTTCCTGCAGGTTGCTCAGTCTGTCCCTCATGGTTGGGCTGGAGAAGGCTACAGATGTCGAGAAGATTTCTTTGTCCGGTTATCTTTCCTCTTCCAACACACATTGGTAAAGGTGACTCATTTAAAGATGACTGTCCTGAAAGAGCAACCAACAACAACAAATCTTAAGATTCACAGCTCATGAATTAAGACTTTTTTTTGTTCACCATATATGGCTTGATAAAGCAAAATGCAAAAAGAAACAGATGACATTCAAGATGCAAACTGAAAACATTTGCGAGTTAAAACACACCTAGTGTCTAATTTAAGCTGGCATACCTGTTTAAAAGCCTTATCCTTCTTCAGCCGTCATCCACCCAACACTGGCCCAACAGGTTCTCCATAGAATAATCAAATGCGTTGTTCCTCACCAGACTAGTTATTTTAACTTGTGATCTGTCCGATGTCTTTATCTAGACAGGCATTTTTACCTAACTGGAGCATAAGACTCAGATACAGAAAGACCTTGGAAACACTCTAAAATAAACATTTCCAATGAGAAATTATTTGGGTGGAGACATCATTAGAAGGCTTATCAAAACGCTACTCAACCAAAAGTTCCCAAACTTCAGAGACTCCTACCTGATCTTGTTGTAGTCTTCCTATTTCAGCGAGGAATAATAGTATTTATGTTCAAAACAGACCTTAAACAAGTTGGAATATAAGATGTACCGATATTTATATTTACTCAAGGGCCATCAGGTTGGAAGTCATTATTCTTACAATACTCGATACTCCTGAAAAACTCTACTTGTTTAATAATTATTCAGATGATCTGCGACTGCTTAGTCTCGTGGTTAAAAAAATATCTGAATTAATGGTAGCAGGCTACATACAGGCCACCTATAGTTCAGGATTAATGTATGTAAACAATATAGAAGCTACAACACTCATCGGATATATAGATGAATCCTTCCCCACAAGCCCAAAGGAAAACTCCTTACCTGTTGTGCTCTGATGTCCACAGATATCAAACGTTGTCCTTTAATGTGAGGTGACCGTGGAGCCACAGCACCATGCTACAGTCAAAAAGTCGACTGCTCCGGACTGTGCGCACGAACAATGGGCTCTATGCGTAATATCTGTGGAGCCCAAACTGGTATTCAGCTGTAGTTTGGTGAGGGTGGTGGATTGCGCCACGACACGCGACTGTGCTGCTGTGACTTCAGGAATGAAAGCCGGTCGGTTTGGCCTTTTGGGGGTGACGCTGCATCTCAGGAGCGTCACCTGGATCCGACGAGGTGTGTGAACAGCTGGTGTGTGTAAAAAAATGTGAGTGCCAATTTGAACTCGCAGGGCTGTTTATTCCAATAAAGCTGTATGTAATCAAACGTAAAAGGGAAGCCGAGGACAACTGGTTTTGACGGGAGTCTCGCACGCGACACGTTGCCAACGTTGTCCCTTGAACAACAGCCGCTTTGGAGGAGAGTGATACCGACACATTCTCACCAACGAGTCAAATAACGCAGCACGCGTGTTGAGGTGGATTGACGTTAAAATGTGTTGGCTAAATATGTCACCGTGTGTTTGTTCCACCGAGGCACATTTTAAATGTACTCACGTTTGCTTCGATATTTAATTTAATTGCCTAATGTAGTATTCTATCATTTTAAAAATAGTGGGTTTGGCTGTTATGACCAGGCAGGGTGGCACCTTTTTCAAATGATGGTTCATAGGCTACTTGGATTGCAGCAACCCGTCTTCTGAAGCGTTCATGTGTACTTCGGAAATTCAAATAAACTTGTCCAGGGTTCCTGGTGGATAAGAAAACATATAAGACATGTGCCAACATGTTTATTGCTTTCGGTCTTACAACAACAGCCGAACTTTAGAAATTGCATTTGGACAAGAAAGGCAAACACGCATTACATTATTTAGGCAGTTTTATAATAAAATCCTTACGTAATCAAAATGTTGCTGAACAACAGGCTACACCTGGGCTACAATCAGAGAACCTGGCATCCACATTGCCACGCCCCAAAGTCAGCTTATTAAAATACAGCGTCACATTTGAGGGTTGTATGCCGACCTCTGAGTACTCACATCTCTGACTGCCCCTGAAGACAGCGTAGCTCCATCAGGACCCTGTTGCCACTTCAACTGTATGTTTGTTCCCCCCGGAGGTTGAAGCCTCAGCTACCCATTTTAAGGCTAACAAAGAAAAAGTTGGACGCCACAATTAAAACACACTTTATCTTTTGTTTTTTAACCTAAAAGAAACGGCCATGAAGTTGTCTATAATTCGTAGTGCTTGTGGCAGCCTTCGGATACATCCAGCCCGCCCGGGGAGCAGGGTCAGCGGCCTGTCTCGGAGATGCCAACCGGTGGGTCCAGCCAACGACCGGTTGATTCTCCGGGCAGCGAGCGCTGCTAGCAGCGGCGGTACCAACCCCAAAGTATCCGTTAACCTTGGGAAACAGTCCCGGAAGGATGATGGGTTTGAATGCGACAGTTCCTTGAGGTAAGTGCATGTTTTATGTGACCAAACATCACGCTACTAACTTGTCTTTGTGTGTGTTTTTTAATCGAAATCAAGAACACTGTCGAGTAGCATTGTTGCTGAAGTGATACATAGTGACTATTTCCTGTCTCGCGGACGGTTTTGGTCATGGTTAGAATCGTCAGTTCCGCACGTGTCCCTGGTATCATCACATGGACTCCAACCAGCTGATGTAACTTTTCTCCGTTGTTGCTAAACGCACCAAAATGTGTTTTTTTGTGGTATTAATAAAGCTAATAACCACTTGGGGGTAAATGGTTCGTGTTTTACCGTCACGTTATTGAACGTGTAACATCACCAACATCATGTGTTTACGGTTTGTTAATGTTAAACGATGCGTTTTATTTGTTAACCTAACGTTACTCGATACCATAATCTAAATGTAAAGTGCATTGCATGATTGCTCGGAGATAACTTCAGGTGAATTTGATCTAGACATTGTTTACATGTTGGACAAAGTAGGTCAGTGTGTTAACTGGAGACCTTTACACGTTAGCCCCTCCCACACGTCTACATGCGCAGTATGATGCAACCTCACAATTTGTATATTTTAATATGTTCTCGTTTGATATGCTATTCCTTTTAACTGCAGCAAATGTTGTCAAACAACTCTCTTTGCTATTGACTTACTGGTGTTACTTTTTTGACGGGGATCCATTGGGTGGATTAGTTTTAGTTGAATTGGGCATGTGAGAGAATTTGAGGCGTAATTCCCAATTTAAGTTTTTCCACAAACACAAAATAAACACTTTTAAATGCTGTCTCACTTTCTGTTGGTGTTACCTCTTCAGATATTGGTTTCATGTTAATTGAAACCCCAAAACGGATGAGTGAACATTGCTTACCAGTTTATTTTCTCTCCTAGCGAGGTGGTTCAGAGCACCAAGGAGGCAATGCTGGCTCTGCAGAGAAGACATTCTACAGTCAAACCGTTGTTAGCCATTTTACAGGTATTGTAAGCAAAAACCCAATACATGTGTAGGATTTGTGTTTCCAATTGTAGAATAAAAAATACTGTGTACGAAAATGTGCAAGTTCCAATTTTGTAGAAGGTTGCCTTGAAATATTGTCAAATTTACCATGATTTAGTTGTGTTGTGCTAGTAGCGACACTTTAATCTGTTTTTACTGAAGCCATTGAAGATGCTTGTCATTAGGGGTGTGTGTTTTTGTCATTATGCAATTTTTTATCTCCAAGGCAGGTGAAGATGACAGCTTGTTGGAGATCAGTAAGAAAATTGCAGGAAGGGTAAATTCCTGTCTTGCTGTTTCTATGTCAATTTGAGCCGTTCTGTCTTTTTTTACAAATGTACACAATAATTCAAGCAGTTAAGCCTCTTTTTGTTTTCAGATTGGCTTAAACGTCACCCAGATTTGTTTGACAAAGGAGTGCACTGAAGATGAAGTAAGTGAAGCTGATTCACAAATGTTGTTGTTTTCCCTCAGCGCATAAAACAATAAAAACTCTTCCCACCCCCTCATTATTTAGTAATTATTTAGTAATTCAGTGCATGAGTTAACCTTCCCTTGCGGGTTGTTTGTGCAGCATGGTGGTTGTAATAAACATCCAGGTAATCAGTGCCTCTCGTAAGTTTTTTTACTAGTCAAGCTTTTCATAATTTATCCACTGTTTCATGTCTAAACCCTGACTTCCTAATTGACTTAGTCATTTCTTAGGGTTTTGTTCATTTATTATTATTTTTTACTTCATAGCATTTTCCAAAATGGGATGCAGCCTCTCTGCTGTGGCTCTCTTTGCCCATATTGAAGAGGAATCCTGTGACTAGCATTTCAGCTGAGATGACCGGAGGATTTAGGATAATTTACAATTATAGATCTAAAGGGCTAAGCCTGTGCTCTACTTTCTCATATTTTTATGAGAAACACCCTCCCAACACCCTCTTCTCTCTGTCCAAGAAGTTGGCAAAAAATGTTAATTCACTGACAACTTTAATTTGATAGTTCACTTGTTTCACTCTTCTTATTCCGTTCTTTATTCTCTAAAGATCACAGATACTTTACGTTTTAGATGTGAAGTGCAGAATCTTTTGGAGGCAAAATACAGACAGAACTCATCCCAGCACATGTGATTTGAACATGTTTACTGCAATTAATATTGCAACAATGGCTTATAAATACTTTTGTGTGTTTTGTCTTTGTGTGAATGCTTGTAGATCGTAGAAGAGGTGTTGAAGCTGAATGACGACCCACGGGTGCACGGAGTCCACCTCCGCCTCCCCCCTGCTTCCCTCACCAGTCGAGTGTTAAATGCACTCAAACCTGAGAAGGATGTAGATGGGTAAAAAACTAGGATCACAGCATATAAGACCTGAGTTTTCTGTTCTTGCATAGAGGGATACTAATAGTGAATAGCATTTCTATGGAGCAGTCTGCACGTATCAGCTGTGCGTGTTTTTCTGTCCCAACAGAGATGAATGTATTTACTCACACGGTACACTAAATTAAAAAGGGGCTGCACATAATTAAGACTCTGAATGCAGCATGTGACTCCAGCACATAAGTGAATTTGAAGAAAATGTGCAAGGCACCCTTCATAATCAGCACCAATTGAACAGCACTGGTTGAACTGTATAAAACAGAAAGTGATATAAAAACTGAGCTACAGGATCCTTTTGTTTTACTCTAACCAGCTCTGATATATTTTGTTAGTGTTTGATAAAGATGTTGTTTTTGACCTGTAATCCTAGATTTCTCTTTAACAATAACACTATATACTTTAAAATGTTACTCAGCAGTGTCAAGCTTTACCACTTGACTCATAAATGATGTGTGCTTCATGTGCACCCCATTTTTTTATCTTCTGAATGACCTTATTAACACTCATTGCACGTTACAAAATAATTGCCCAGTAAGAGTTAATTGCTTCCAGGTGTTATAATTCCTTATTTCTTATGTTTGTCTATTTGTTTCTTGCTATAGGATATCCGATTTGAATATGGGCCGTCTGGTGCGAGGAGACCTCAGTAAAGGCTTTGTGCCCCCCAGGGCCAGCGCTGTCATGGATCTGCTGGAGAAACACGGTATACACTTGATATATGTAGCTGTGATGGCACTCACATTTCCTTCTGAAGGAACTCCTTTTAAAAGACGTCAAAGCATGCAAAATGCAGGTGTAGCTGATAAATTTAAGTTTGATCAGCTATAATAGAGGCGAGCACTGATCAGTATTATTGTGGCACACTAGATCGTACGTGTTAGAATGTCGGATGCAGCTGTGTTTACATGTAACGCTCCCTGTGTCCCAAATGCATAGCGTCAAACTATTACAACTGTGTTTGGAGTAGGGGGTTGATAAGTTAGATATATTTAATACATGAATGCTCAATGACATTGACACACATTTTATACTTAGTATGCTATTGTATGTTGCAGAATAGAAGATTATATATTTACTATGTGTTGTGCAATGTCAAGCAAACTTTGGAAAGCCCGTGCCAAATTTGATAATTTAACAGAGCTAGAAAATTATTACATTTCTTACCATTGAAACTTTTTTCAGTATGGACACACATAGAGCCACATTCACAAACGATGTGCACGCTTAAACTGTGCATACACATTTTATATGCACAAATCATCAATATTTGTACTTTAATTCATGTAAACAAACCTTTTAACCTAAATGCATCTCATATTAAAACCGCAGTCATTAACAATAGACTTTTAAATAAACAACAGTATTTAAAAACGTTTACTAATGCATTGGACAAATGCATTCAATAACTGAAATTTACAAAGTTCAATGTTTGGAGCAGTCAAACAATGTAGCCATGACTAAAATCTTAATTCTTCAAATAATATAATATTAATATATATTATAATATTAATGTAGCCTTGATCTTAATTCAAATGACTTGCCTATGGGTGAAGGTCCTTGCTAGATGTCCTCACTTCACCCTCATTTCTTTGACATATCCCACTTTGAGGGAGTCTCATTTCAAGCTGACAGATGAGTTGGAAATTGTTCTCCTCCACCTGGTGTCTTTTTGTTCAGCTGGGTCTGTTTTGTTGTTTCCACTAAAACTTTAATGTCAAACCGTTTTTCATTTTATTTTTTACCTGAGCAGTCCATTTCTCAGCCGACATAACGTTCGCCGCCTTGCAGCTCAATCCTCTAGTTTCATGATCGGCACTCCATCAAAACACTTTGGAAGAGTGCCATTTCTGCTTCCTACCTCGAACACTATTGTCTCAATTTCTTTTGAAGGTTGTTATTAATTTTATTTATATTCTCTCACCACTTTTTCCATGATAAACCTCTATGTAAAAATGTTTCTCCTAGAGAAATGGTTGCTTGGCACTATGCTGAATGCAAATGATTCTGATTCACTAGCATACTCAAGGTGGTGGACGGTGCCCACGTCTCCGACAATAATTTAATTTAATCATTTCTACGCCCTTATTAGTGAATGAGGCCCAATGTGCTTAAAACTAAAAAAATCAGGAGAACAAGGAGAACATTAAGTTAGCGAGTCTCGCTGTTTTTAGAATACATTTTGGCAATTATGTGGGGATCTGAAACTGCAGTGCACCAAAAAGATTTTGTCATTTGGACACAGTTTGGGACCAATTTAAGACACACTCTGGAGTTCAAGAGGTAGGGGTCAAAGTTCAGGTGTACATAGGGTCACAGTTATTCTGATAGTTAGTTGCTAACATGTGATCCTTCGAAGTGAGGAATGTGTGGTCCAGTTGCAGTAGTATATGGTTGTGGTGCATTTCTAAATATAAAAAGAGCAAACTGTTGCACACCAGTAGATTAAGAAGTATGTCAGAGAATACATACGGTCGACAATATGAAGCCAAAAAACATTCGGAGATATTCATCATCAGGTTACTTTAACCTGATCTGTCTACTGAAACGTTGTCATTAAATATCTCTGAAGGCAAATTAAGCATACGGTGTTCAGAACTTCAAAATATAAAATGTGAAGTAGATTAGAAAATATGCCACATATCAGCATGCCGTATCTTTAATTCTAACAGAACAAAGCTATTAAACACCTACTTTTCAAATGCATGAAAAAAAGAATCCAATTACAGATGAATTTTCCCCAAAAATATATTTAACAAGGTGAATCAAATAACATTTTTGATGAATAGATTGTATAAATAAGTCAATATAAATGCAAACTGCTCGTAGAAATTAACAGCAGGGACAAATAAATATAAATTGAATAAGCTACATTTACATCAAAATGAAGAATACACAAACGCCTACTTTTCAAATGCGTCACTGTCATTCAGTGCCGTAACGGAAACACATGAGGCCCCCCTGCAGAATAACCCGGAGAGGGCCCCCCCCTCCCCCCCATCTGTAAGGGATAATGTATTGTCCGGCGGTCATTATCCAAAGATAAACGAACAGGACCCAAGCTTTTCTTTTGAGGGAAATTTATTCAATCAGAAAAAACAGCTCAAACAGAGAACAAATGTATTCCAACAGAAACAAAACATATGCTAGGGCCTATCAAACAGCTCAAATAGAACATGCGTTACAACAACATAACAAATATGCCTACATATAGTCGATACACCGGTAGGCTACTTTCTACAGGTTTGCATTTGAATACACATGTGCGCGTCTTTTAGCAAATCTGTGTGCAAAGTCTTTAAGGATGGCCAGACCTGACAGCCTCTCTTGTGACATGGAGCTTCTGAGATATGTTTTGATCAGTTTTAGCTTGGAAAAAGACCTTTCTTACTTAACGGTTACTTTTATTATTTTGTACAGAGCCGTTGTCTTCTCAAAAGGGTTGCAGTGTTGGACAACGTGAAATGAAGTTAAACAACGATGTGGTTGTGGAGATAATTAAGGAAACGTGTCCGATAATGGGCGCAGGGGGTATAGTGAGAGCATAGGTTTAATAAGGTTAATGTATTTTCAAGCACAACACATAGACGGAGCAGTACAGCTGTCAAAGTATAACGTTAGCTACGTGGTAATGTTAGCTAACTATAGCAAACAGTACAATACCTGTCTCTTCTGGCAGATGAGTGCATCCTTCACCAGCTGGTCGAAAAAGACTTGTAATTTTGGGAAGTTTGGCATTTAATTCAGAAATGTTCTGTTTTGAATGCCGCTTTTGGGCACCACTTTTAAATGTGCGTTTCATTTTTCCTCAAGAGAAATTTCCTCGTAGTTCTCCCAGAATGCACCGAGGCCCAACAATAACACCAGTCCGCGTAGCAGGAGGCCCTAGTGGTTGCCTGTTACGATTGCCTTTACAACTATTATTTAAAACTTATAAAGCCAGTTTAAAATACTTTTTTTTATTGTGTAGCTTTATATGAGAGAGACAACTTTGAGGGATATCTTAATGTTATTACGTAATGTAATATTATTTATTTATTACATTATTCGGCCCAGATTCGGCAGCCGATAAACCGGTTGCCATGTCTCAGACAGAATCTGCCCATGTCAGTAACAGCTACACCTGGGCCAGACATGGCAACAGTGAAATGTGCCAAAGGTGGCTCACATTTGGCCGCATCGAGCTGGAACACAGCCGAGTCAGCCGACACTTAGCCGCAATACGGCCGAGTGCGCTGGCTAGTGTTGGATTTAAAAAAAAAATAATTGCCATGCGAGGCCCCCTGTCACTGCGAGGCCCCCCCGCAGTGCGGGGGCTGCGGGGGTGATCTCTACGGGCCTGCTGTCATTTCTATCTATGTCCATATGGTCAGCATTTTAAAATGCTTGACTTTTACTGAAATATCGACCACGCCGACAGTTTGGTTGCACATAAGGCATTTAATGAATGAAAATGTCCTGATGTAGGAGCCATTCATTATGTCTGTGTATTATATGCTTGAATGTGGAGCCTCTCAGGTTCACCATGTGTCAAGTGTGTATTATTGTGGCAGGCAGTTTATATATGGGGCACAGGTGCAACTGACAGATGTAATGATGCATGGGTGACAGGATTTTTACCGCACACAACACACCAGAGGGATACCAGGATATCAAGTTGTATTGTTAGTTGTGAACTGTAATTAAACGGGAACCTCACCCAAAGAACGGCCTGGAATCTCTTTGTAAAGGCGAGTAAGGAACAGGATTTTCTCCCGTCACTATACCTAATGTTGCATTGAAATATTTCTGCAGATACGCCTTTGGAAGGGAAAACTGTGTTGCTGATCGGAGGAGAGGGACCATTTGGGGTGGCCCTGCAGTGCCTGATGGAAAGAAGTGGACTGGTAGCTCTCAAGAATCAATGGAGCTCCAAGAGCCTACAGAGTCAGGTGTGTGCGTGCGACTCAACATATTTTACTTATTTTCTTTGCATAAATCCAAGTGTTAATCACTTACTCCCAGTGTGCTTGACAGGTGGCTGTCAACAGTTTGTAGTTTAGTCCATGTTGGTGGTCAGCTTTTATATTTTGTTTTGTGTGTTTTGTTTACTTTTGTTTTGAATATCATTTGTTTGCAAAAACGTAGCACTGGAGCCATGGCTTTATAAATGGAACGCCTTCTTATGCTCCATGTCCTCAAATGTCTATCGTCAATATTCAGTTGTGGCAGCTCCAGTATGTTCCGTTCTAGTGGCCGACCACAAGGAGCCGGTCTCTGCTTAACAAATGCAAAGTCATAAAATGTGATTAGTTGCAACAAAGGTAACTCTGAACAGTTTTGCCAGTTAGACATTTTCTAATGACATATTTCTCTGAAGAGATTTCTTTGGTTTCATTTGTCTTAAAATGTATTTGACCCCGTCGTTGACGATACAACGCTTAACACGCACGTCTTCTACACTCTTGAATCTTCACTCAATAGTTTTTTTCTTTTGCTTTATCTATTGTTTTTTTTCTTCATATGTAATTTATTCACTTTTCCTTAATTCCAAGGTGATGCAGGCTGATGCTGTAGTCCTATTAGGAGCTAAGAATATGGATTTCCCACACACCTGGGTTCGACCAGGGGCTGCTGTCATCTGCTGTGAGCCCACCCTGGAGACAGGTAGTGTGGAATATATTGTGATAGTCATCAAAATCACCCTGTATGGGGCACCCAGGTATCTCATTTGGTAGAGCGGTTGCCCCACGTACTAAGGCTGAGTTTGAATCTGACCTGTGGCCCTTTGCTGCATGTTGTCCCCTCTCTGTCCCATTTACAGTCAATTTGTTCTGTCCTGTGATTTAAAGGCAAAAAATAGCCACAAAATTAATCAAAAAAAAAGAATGTATATAATTTTGAAAGTAATAATCTAGTTTGCATGTAACAAAGTGTATTTGGCTTTTTTAATTAAAAGATTTGCAGTTTCATGTATATATCCTGAGCAAGTGTTGCCCTTCTCCTTGTGCTGTATGTTGGGACACAGCATTTGTGTGTGTGTGTGTGTGTGTATATATATATATATATATATATATATATATATATATATATATATATATATATATATATATATATATATATATATATATATATATATATATATATATATATATATATTTTTGAGCATTTGTCATACAGTTATTGTTTCTTTTCAGATGACCATGCCATTGAGATATCCTCAAAGTCTGGGTTGGAATACCTCACAGCTGCTTACAGAACACAGGTGCGCCCCCTTTTTCTTTTTTTTTTAACTGTCTCCGTTCTCGCTCCATGTGCTTTACTACCTTTCCTCTTGACCTACCTTCCCCCGTTGTTTGTTCTTTGTCTACCAGAATGTAGTGCGTAGTTGCAGTCGGTGGCTCCAGGCGCAGCAGTACCAACCCTGGCATTTGCAGTGCCTCAAACTGCAGCCCCTGACCCCTGTACCAAGGTATAAACCACTATCTGTGAGACTATTGGGCATATATCTCCATCTGCCTGGACATAGGATCTTTTCTCATTTAAGTTGCACCTTGGATACAATGTCCATTTGACACTTTACATTAAATGTATGTGAATGATTTGTCATGCTTTCTGTATTTGTTAGTGACATAGAGATTTCCAGAGCTCAGACGCCCAAGCCAGTGGACCAGCTGGCTGAGGAGATTGGTTTGCTGCCAGAAGAGCTTGAAGCCTATGGCAGGAGCAAAGCTAAGGTCCGACTCTCCCTGTTGGACCGCCTCCACAAACAGCCCGATGGGAAATATGTACTGGTGGCTGGGTGAGTGTGACTTACTGACCAACTGACTTATTTTTCTTAGATTTGTTATATAAAAGAAGTAAGCCCAACTGTTTCTCAGCAAGGTAACAAGGGCAAGCCATCACTCAATCTCTGCTTCCTTTATGGTATTACCTTAAAGCAATGTATCAATTATATGGCTACAGACTGAATGTGATTCTGACTTTTAGTTTAATACAAATGTGATTATTAAAATGTTTCTGTTTGTCTAGTATAACTCCCACTCCACTGGGCGAAGGTAAAAGCACGGTGACCATTGGCCTAGTCCAGGCCCTCTCTGCTCACCTTAAGCTCAACTCCTTTGCCTGTCTTCGACAGCCTTCCCAGGGACCCACTTTTGGGGTTAAAGGTCAGTAAGTCCTTATGCTCATTGCACATGATATATCATGCCTTGTTTTGAAGTTAATCCTTCCAAAACCCATTTTTCTCTAGAACTTTGTTTCACTAGAAAGTAATGACAACTTCAGTTCCACTTTGTACAGAGATGTATTTACATTTTTAGAAAGGTTGGATTTTATTTTGGAATTCAACTCTTAATTTAGCTTTTCTGCGCATTGAATGCATCGAGTGGAATTTGGACAAGGTCAGACAGGTGCCCAAGCCAGCAGTTAGAAATGTCTCAAGTGTCTATGTGATAAGCTATCTTTGTCAGCATTTCATACCATGCTACATGTTGTGCAGGGGTGGAGTAGTTCACTCGGAGTACACCGCTCAGCATTCCGCCTTTGTGTGTCCCTGTCCTGTTGGTCTGCCTCTTACCGCGCTACCTCTTCTCTGTGCCTAGGGGGAGCTGCAGGAGGGGGATATGCCCAGGTCATCCCTATGGAGGAGGTAAAACACACAGGCACTCTCATTGCTCCCTAGCAGGACTAATGCAGGCTTCAAAGAACTAAGATATGCAGAGACCTGCACTAGTTTTCACACACGCAACCCCTGGAGCTGTGGCATAATATTTTCTGTGACTAAATCACTGTCCGTAAAGGGAGGGAGGGCTGAGAGAGAAGCAGACAGAGTTTTAAGCTGCAGAAACCTCGTCGTCTTTTCTCATACTAAAACATCAGCTTTTTAAATCCTTTTCCTTTACCTTCTTTACAATATTCTGTCTAATTTACATTAACGGGCTCATGCCAAACTGAGACTATGTTGTAATATTTCTAAAGATTTAGTCAAAACCATAAGAAAATGACTGTTTGAAGCTACATGCGATACTACATTTTGTGATTCCATTTTAACCCCATTGTTGGAGAGGTTTTAATTCCACTGGGGCTATCCGAACCCACAATATGTGCATTACATTACAATAATAGTACTTAGATTTTCTTTGATTTCAACCATCTTTGTTTTTTCCTCTTTTTTGTTGTTCATCTTCAGTTTAACCTCCATCTGACTGGTGACATTCATGCCATCACAGCAGCCAACAACCTGGTGGCAGCAGCCATCGATGCCAGGATGCTTCACGAGGCGACGCAGTCAGACAAGGTGATCTTGTGATAACTTGTCCTCACACCAGCAAAATAATGTGAAACTGTTGTTTTGACCTAGAAGTATAACTCATCTAAATGGCATATTTGGAATTGTGTGCAAAATCTTTTGGGATTTTAAGAGAGGAAATTATTTATTATGTGTACATTCTGCTATCTTGTGATGTTATTGACAGGGAAGCCATAAAAATGTGTCACAGAGAAAATTAACTATCTATGTAAGAACATGCTTTTTATGTCCCATTTACATTTAACGGTCACACGCATAGTGTGTATTTGGTGTGATGCATTCTATTCAAGAAAACATTTTAATCCTCTGAGGTGCAATTAACTTTATATGCATAAACACGCATGATGTAATTAAATATTTGTATTCCTTCAAGGCCCTGTTCAATAGACTGGTTCCTTCAGTGAATGGAGTCAGAAGATTTTCACCCATCCAAATCTCCAGGCTACATGTAAGTCTTTTTAAAACTGTCAACAATCCTTCCGAGCCAGAAGCACCGTTGTGTCAAGCTCTGATTTAAAAAGACACTTTCATCCAACAGGGGACCTCAGTGAGCCCATCTTAAAAAGTCACTTCTTTCCCTGCACCATATCCTCATCTCCAAGTATTTCTCTGTCTCATGAAGCTGCTGCATGTCTACAAGTAATGCTGTTTTCTTTGGTATTGATGAAGAATGCCTACGTTTTAATAGATAAAATGCAAATGACACATGTAATGGAGATAAATGTTGAACATAAGCCAACTGAATGTGTGTCTGTCCTGTTGGAAGAGAACTTAAACTTATAAAATATTCATTGGTCTTAATGGACCGAGTGAAAGATTAGAGTTGTGTGTGTGTGTCTTTTTAAACAGAGCACTCCCTGTGAACCTTTTGAACCCGACAGAGTTGATTACCATTTATTCTGGTTTTGTTTATACATGCTGGGATGATACTGTGTCCAGCTTAACAAGAAAAGTGTGTTGGAAAAAATAAAAGGTTGACGATTTCAGATTATCCTAAAATAACAAATGCATTACTGTATGTAGCAGTAGTGGCACAGCTGGGACTGAAGCCAACATGAACACAGCTCACTCACAGATGACCCTCTAATCGTCTTTCTCTCCAATTCCAGCGTTTAGGGATCAATAAAATAGATCCTGCATCACTCACGCCCCAGGACGTCAGCACCTTTGTTCGTCTTGACCTTGACCCTTCGAAGATCACCTGGCAGAGAGGTATCTAATAGAAGTATAGGACATTTTGTCAGTGGGATTCTTCTTTTCTTCTCGATGCAGTGGGCTGTCCTCCTTTCAGTCTGACAATATTATCACCATATCAACCAACGTGATGTATTTAATAATAAAAAGGTGATATTATATGGCATTGGCAAGGTTACGGTAGTTTTTTTTTTTTTAGTCTTGACTTTTGATTGGTTACGGTAGTTTAGTTTTATAGTTTAGTTTTAAATTGTTATCTGTTTGTTTGTTTTTGGTGCAGAGTTTAACTTTCGTTTCAGGTTTAAAGACGGGTTTACTTTTTGTATATTTAGTGTGTGTGTGTAATATTGGATGTTTAATCTTCGCTCTATTTAAATGTCGATGCTAAGCAACGGTGGCATAGCGCCGTCTTATTTTCACTGCTTTCTTTTCGTTAGTTTTAATTTATCATACGTTTATAATTTGTTTTCAAAATGACTAGTTTTTCTTAAACAAAATGCTCATGCTTGCTAATCAACATTCAGTATGAATATCACTGTCTATAAACTGTAAAATATGAGAGCTCTTTATGGATTCACACTTCTAATGTGAAGGCTCTAAAGTCATCAGTGGTGTGTATGGAAGGAGTCGGACCAGCTCCCTCAGTGGTATCTGTGTTTGGTTTGAAGTTGTCAGTGAGCGCCACCAGCTGGGTGCCGCTATGACTGATGTGGTATTTACATCAGTGGCTCCAGAGGGCACTCTTAAAAGACGGACCCTGGAGATTAAAAACTGATTTACAACCTAATGTTATGCCTGTTCATCAAACAATGTTTTTTTTTCTTTCCCTTTTCAATACATCAAACCAACATGAGGGACATGTTTGACTAATGTGGTCTCCTGGTTTATTGCAACCACCGTAACGCCACATTATCAGAGTAGTAGAGTGAAGAAACTTGAAGTAGCAAATCCCTCATAGCATAAGCACTTTCAGTGTGTCATCACCTACTCAAAACTGATAAGAATCTCTCTTGTCAATTATTGGATTCATGTGTATGTGTGCAATCTGGTGGATATGCATTTGTGTCTATTTAACAAGATGTATGGAAATGGATCTTTACACTCTGGGAAGGTTCAGGCTGTAAAAACTAATCTCTTTTTGTGTCCGAGGCATCCACTTACATTTGTTCTGTCATTGATGTTGTGCCAGTTTTCTTGCTCAAAGTTGTGAGTTTTCTGAAAAATGTTGAAAAAGGAAATTATACTTTTTAAAAAAAAAAAAAATATTTTTGTCTTTGGTTTCCAGTTGTTGACACAAACGACCGTTTCTTAAGGAAGATCACAGTCGGACAAGCGAGCACTGAAAAGGGACAGATGAGAGAGGTATGCCGCACTCATGCCGTCACAATCTTCCTTCCTCTGAATATATGACGTCCTTTTGAAATATTTTTCACCCACCTGTTTCGTTTTGTGTATTTTATGTATGACCAGAAGATTATCCATTAACCGATATGTTACGTTTAAGTTAATTGCAAATATTTTCTCATTATGACAAACGGTGATATCACTGCAATTTTTCCATTGCATAGGCTTTGCTGGTGACTGTCAATAACCTGGGTCTAATGAGGTTGTGTATGGAGCTAAATCCATGCCAATAGTTTTGTTTGTTTGAAAAAAATATTTGAACCTGAACATTTTAGTTTTGGTCTTTAACATTGAACAAATTCAACAATGTATTCAAAATAAAAATAAGTGTATGAAAAGTGTTGTTGGTTTTAAATATAATTTAGATTCAGTTCTGTTTTATGTTTTCAACTTTCAATCTTTTTTATTTTACAGTTTCGAATCTTTTTTTCAGGTTCAGATCTTTTTTCACTTTCAGATCTTTTTTTTTCCAGGTTCAGAGTTTTGGTTAGATTTATTGAATGCTAGCTAGCACTATACTTAATTTCCGCTTTGGCAAAAAACGTATTTCAATAAATCTAGTTAATGCTTTGTAACGTGTCCCTATTTTACAGTCGTCATTTTAATGTTTCTAGTATCTATACAAAAAACATAAAATGTCTTACCTGCCCGCTGGAGCCAGCAGGCGGACCGGGTGGAGCAGACGCCATCGCAGAATCACGCTGCGATTAAAGCCAAGTATGGTCTAGAACAGCTGGCGTCAATTGTGTCTACTGCCAATCACGTGACTATGCTGTGTATATAAAGGAGTGAGTCATCATTTTCGCAGTACCCACGTTTCTTGAAGGCAACATAGTTGAGGCAGGTTGTCAGCCTTCTTTGTTTAGCTGTCACTCATGATACCACGCCCCTGTAGTTGAAACCACGACCCCCACGCCACATCCCGGCCAAAAGTCTGAACCGGGAAAAAAAAACGATCTGAAAGTGAAAAAAAGATCTGAACCTGGAAAAAAAAAGATTGAAAGTTGAAAATCTAAAATCTGCTACTGAAAAATGAAAAAATATATTTTATTTGAAAAAAAAACAGAACTGAATCTAAATTATATTTAAACCAACAAAGCTTTTCATACACTTATCTTTATTTCGAATACATTGTTGAATTTTTTTCAATGTTCAAGACCAAAACTTGAATTTTCAGGTTCAAATCTTTTTTTCAAACGAACAAAACTATCGGCATGGATTTAGCTCTATAGTTGTGCTGTACTTAACCACAGTCGGCGGCTTTGAGAAGATCAGTTAAGGTGTACCGTACATTTAGAATATTCTTTGCCATTTTACTTGCCATGACACTGAAGTACTTGTAGCTGTCTATGTTCTCGCCATGGTTTCCAGAGTCATTTTAACTTGCGGGCTACAGGGTTTGTATGGTTAGTAAGTTTGTGTTATTGTGAGACTTTGGTGAATCTGAACTAACAAGTCTCCCAATAAAACAAAAGCCGGTCATATACTGTACATGGCTAAGTACATCTGAACTCTGTGTGTGTGTGTATCCTCTGTTCATGATAAAGGCCAGATGTAGCTCACCCATATGTCTGTAGTAATGACAGCTAAATGAAATCCTGTAAATAAATACTTCACCTCAATGGGAAGCAAGCAGGCTTAAGTGAAAGCAAATGTTTGAAGGAGAAAGTGACCCACCCATCCACACACACACACACACACACACCCACACACCCACACACCTGGAGCCGCTTCTGAGCTAGTTCAGCATATGTTTACATTTACCGCCATCAGTTCATCCATTCCGTTTCCTTTTTCATTCCTCTGTCCTCCACCTTCCTCCAGTGCTGGATACACTATACCCCCTCAGGGCATTATCACTGGGAGTAGAAATGTGTTCCTTGGTGGATTGATGTGGTTTAAGTTATATTTCTTTTTTCCTTTGACATGGAATGGACACTGCTTTAGTTTTCCATGCTCTTCCCTGTGGAAATCCTTCATTCCATCGTTTTTTGTTTTGTTTTAGCTTAACATAAATCAATACAGAAAGTCACATCAGTTCATCCATGTTAATAGTAATTTCCTTCCCCAAAGTCATTACTCCAAAACTAGCCCATAATCATAACTTGTATTCTCTTGCCCATGTGATAAAGCTGGTGACTATCGCGTCGGCATAATCTCTGTTCTGCCAGTCACTGGAAATGTGCCTTTCCATGCCGGGTTTTCTTGAGTGTCAGTTTTCAGACATTTGATTCACTCTCACAACTGTTATTCTTCACTAAACAGTCAACACTTTAATATAAAATCAAATTAATTCTGGTGTGAAAGCTTAGCGGCAAACTTTCGCATGATTTCCCACAATGGCCATGGCATTTCTGCTCGTCTATTTCATGGTCGCTAAATGCATCTGGATGTTCTACAGGCCGGTGAACACATATTGCAGCTTGTTTCCCTCGTAGTTCACATTTTGTATGATTTCTTTTCTCACACTCCAGACAGGGTTCGACATTGCAGTGGCCAGCGAGATCATGGCCATCCTGGCTCTGGCAGACAGCCTGGAGGACATGAGAACCAGACTGGCGCGCATGGTGGTGGGCACCAGTCGCTCTGGACAGCCCGTCACCGCAGAGGACCTGGTGTGTGTTACTGTGTGGGCTTTTTCATTCAGAGTTTGAGAATTTTAAAGCTGACAATCTCACAGTTGGCTTTTCATCACTATATCTCAGTTATGAAATGAAGAGACTTTGTCATTGCCTTGCAGAAAGAAGGGTGAAGGTTAGGTGCGCTCTACATTTTTGGTGGGGGTACCGGTGTCATTGGGCCCTTGTGAGTGTTTTTGGTGAAACGTGTACAAAACATGTTAATACTTTTCTGTCAAACTTGCAGCATGAACATTTTCCAAATTCCCAGTTGTCCCAGATTCACTTAAAGTACCACTTCCCCTATTCAAAACAACACGTCTTATACAGGTGTAACCAGCTATTAAGTTTCCGCACCTCTCACCAGGTCTTCATGTGGGGTCATTAGTTCTGGTTTCCCACAGAAGAGCCGTAGAGGAGGATCTCCTATCGCGTTACATTGGTCTAATGATTAGGCTCGATGCAAAAACATTACCGCACCTTTTAGAGCCAGCCACTGTGAGAATATGCCGTACGACTGTGTATACTAAATGTGTGTGTATTGTGTTGAGATTGCTGACGAGGCATCTTTTTGGCAAACAAGCACAGAGGCCGACACATGGACTGTAGTGCCATTTATCATCTGTAGTGGAGAACCATTTAACCCTTCTGTGCATGAATATACGGTGTTAGTGTGAGGTTAAATATTTATTCTGAAACCTTATAACATGTTCTTCTCTCTCTCCCCCCCCCCCCCTCCCTCACATTTCTTCCTGCCTGCCAGGGAGTGAGTGGAGCACTAGTGGTACTAATGAAAGATGCCATCAAGCCCACGTTGATGCAGACCCTCGAGGTGAGACATGCACATAACACCACTTAAATAGTCATTATCCTCCTCAACAGAGCATTTTCAGGTGAATATCTTGTAGAATAAATAGGCTGGCAGTCCTCAGGGATGTTGAGTGTTCACTACATCTGCTGTCAGAGAAAAGAGAGGGCTTTCCACTGAGAGCTTTTAAGAAATAATAATAAATTGACTTTTTCCTCCCATGGCTCTTTATCTTAATATCGGTTTAGCAGAGTGTAGAGGACAGGTGGCGCTCTCACAGGCCATCCCATCCAGATTCATTGTGTCCTCAGCCCCTGTGACGACTTAAACCATAACTCTGCCTCTCTCAACATCTGGCTTTCATTTAGCTTTTGAAACGTTAGCTAGATGACTGGACATGTGATCACATGGGAACATAAACATATATCTCCGTTCTACAGCTAAAAGCCCAACCCTCAAGGTGATTAATGGAGAAATGGAGAGTAGTGGAGTTGGAGGTTTAAAAGATGCAATGTACTAATAACAAATCGGACGTCTAGTATTGATCTTTGGCCTCTCTGGTACAGCAAAAGCCCACTTGAAAGAAGCACCAAGTTTATAGAAGACTGGCCCATTAACTAACGTTTTCACTTAAGGATAACACTTTTAAATCATCACTGTATCCGGGGGCTGGTGTCCTTCACTTCCTGTGCTCATAAAGGCGTAAAATATGCAGCGTGAAATAAACTATTATTATTCACAGAAAATCAAACTTAAATACCGATGCAATGTGTTCTACTGATAACCTGGCTGGTGCGAACCCCATTAAGTTTAGCGAATTGTTGTACTGGAATGTGGTTAACTCGATTGTGACGTTTCCCCGGCCTCGAGTTCCCATTTCCGAAGTAAATGGAACAACACTTGATCGCAGATTTTCTTTCCTCATTCCTTTAATCATCCTGTTAAATAAATATAGGATATGGACTTTGACGATTATTGTCACCTTGTGGTTGTCAATTCCCTCTTTTTATCTTTTGAAATTGGTCTTTTCTCATTTGACTGTGATGCTGCATTACTGGTCATTGTGGTGTCTCGGCAGTGTGTTTGTTTGTACATCCAAGCAAATGCATCTGGTTTGTCTGATTTAGACTTTTCTAGCTAAGAGTCTGAGACACTGGGCTGTGGGCCAAAGTGTATTTTTCTGTCTGATTTTGATTTAAGTGATTTAAGTCATTAAAGTTAACCATGTTAGCAGTCATGCTCCTGCTAACGTGTTTGTGTTGTAGGACTATTTTTAGTTTGTTGTTTTTTTAACAAAGTTTGGTTACACATGGCAATTGGTTGGGGGAAATGACAGAGGGGTGGAGTGTTTCATGCAGCAGATATTTGGTTACTTATTTTTCTTTTGAGGAAGCATTGCAGTCATGTTGTGTGAAACCATTTCCTGTGTGGGTTTCCTGTGATTCTGGTCAGGGAACTGGTATCGGCACCGACCGGGTCTCAGAGCTCCATGAGAATGTTCCATGCAGCTCGGCCGCCTGTGCCCTTCATGCCCTCTTGGCTTGTGCTTGTTTGTGTTGAATACAGACGCACACATGAGAATGGAGTTGGCATATGGAAGCGTGTGTGTGTGTGTGTGTAGGTTTCTTTGTTGGTTCAGATGGGGCTTGGAAGAGACAAAGCACAACAAAAAAAGGGGATGTTTTTTCAAACATCCTGTCTACGTGGCTTTCCTTGAACCGACTGGATGCATCTTTCTTAGCGTAGACTCTCAGGTTTGGATCTGTGTGCTGTCTGAAAATCTAGACTGGGGCATTTTTTATTTGTGTAGCAATGGTCAGCAGCTGGTTTTGTGGACTGTAAAAGGGATGCACAAGAAAAGGAAATGGTGACATGATTACCGTCTTCCTGTTTTTGTTCATTTCCCTTGTCTTTATAATCCTCTTGTCCACGAGTTGAAGAGGTGACGGGACCCAACTTTTAATGTCTTTCCACCTTATTTGTTGCATCCATCTCTTTCCCTCATGTACGGACGTGGAAAGTGTAAACTGGGTCTTGTTAAAGTTCAGGAGTTGAAACGCAGATGGGAATTCACGTAATGTATGACGTGTGTGAACTTTCCTTTTTGAATAAAGAAAGGAACATGTTAGTGAACGGATACTAAAAGGATGTTGTTTTTTGTCTCTTTAATGTTTTGTCTTTTTCTGTTTCCTCTTTGCTGCCTCTTTGTACACCTTTTCTTTTCTTTTAGTTTGAAACTGCTGTGATCTGTTCAACTAGTTTTCATAGACACCGTTTGTCAGAGCAGAGCCTTGTTAAATGGCTGATTTACTCCTCCGAGGGGAGGCTGTTTATGCAAGCAGAGGGAGAGGTATGCAAACAAAAGCTTAGAAAATCCTTCCCATCCTTCCCTTTTCCTCCCCCTCAAGGAATTCACATGCAGCGTAACATTGGGTTAGTTGACTTTTTACAGGGTTTTTTTTCAGTAATTTCCCTTTTTAAAAAAAAATAATAATTTCAACAATCTTTGCTGAGTGCAATGGAAGGATGGTTATCTTGAGCAGTAGACCTTTCCTTTCATTCCTTTCCTTATCTCAGCTGAATACACAAAGCAAAACATCTTTGGCTGAATGGAGCGGTTGCCTGCAAACCCTTCAGGAGCGGTCGTCTGCTTCAGCTAAGAGCCGCTGTGGGTTTTGAGTCAGCAGTAGCAGAGTTCCAGCCCAAATGAGAAGGAAATATCATTAGTTGCAATTGTATACAATCAATGAGTATTATATTAACATTGTTTGTATTATGCTTTTTAAAACCTAAATGCAAACAACCCCAACAATACGAACAACTCAAAGTGGCCACAAAATCCAAGGTACAACACCAGTGTGCTGTATATAGTAAGTTGCGCATGGCATACATGAAGAGATAGCTGCATACTTTCATAACCATGTTGTGAAAATATCATAGCATGACTATCCATCCTTGTTGAGCACATTTCTGTGAAGTATCGGGTTATAAGAGGGGAATCTAATCCATATATAGGCCAGGTGATTGATATTTCTTAAATCGTTACATGGAAGGTCGAGTTCTGATCGAGAACGCGTCGCCTCCATCTGTGGAGAAGTAAGCGTATACACTGTGATATCCAACAGTCAAAGCGCTACTTTTACAAATAAGACTTTTCACATTTATTTGACCTGCAAATGCTGCGCAAATCACATGTTCGTCGCATGTGTTGCACTTTGCACCGCCTCACTGAAAGTTATTGCAGTTTCGTGTGCGTGTCTGCCAGAGGCAGTACCTTCGCCGTGAAGTGCTCCTTTTAGTTTGTGTGTGTGTGTGTCCAGTCTTTGAGGAGGAAGCTTGGCCCATAGTCCGGCTGCCATGCCAGTTTGAGTACCTCCTTAACTTGTGCCGGCTGTTTAGACAACACAGTGCCAGCCAAAGTGCATCCACACTTCAACATTTATTTATGTTTCTGGAAGATATTGGATTTAGTTTGAAAGAAAGGACCAACTCCTTATTTAAACTCGGTCGGGTGAGTTGCTGTGGGTCGCACTGTTTTTCTCAACTCCTCCTGCATGTTTGTGTGCCCCTCTTATTGTTGCAGGGTACACCAGTGTTTGTCCATGCTGGGCCCTTCGCCAACATCGCCCATGGCAACTCCTCTGTGCTGGCAGACAAGCTGGCTTTGAAGTTGGTTGGACGGGACGGCTTTGTGGGTAAGAGCGCACAATCCGTGCATACAGATCACGCGTACGAGCCGAAGCAGACACACAACCACAAAGCTTTTGGGGATGACGGACAACCTGTTAACTGCAGAGTCTAGGAACCCCAGATGTGGAGGAATTTAAGGCCTAAGCTTCTTTAGCTGGGCAGATTAAACTACGATTTACACCAGCATTGGAACTTCAGCTTGCTACCCTGCGGTTGCAACCTTTGGCCCACATTCATCTCCGTTCTGGTCCTGCCTCTGTTCTAGCTGCCTCTGGTTGACTAGTTGACTTGTGTGCCGCTCTGATGTCTTGCTGCTGCGTAACTTTCTAGGAAACGGGTGGAAAGATTGCGTAAAACAAATACGAGCGAGGGGAAGGAAGCTGATTGATAATCTTAAGAGCCCCTGGAATGCTTTAGAGTAAACCACACTAATCCTTTCAACGTCAAAGCATACTTGAGTATTTCCATTTTTATCTGTCTATCTATCCCGCTGCCCGCTTTCCGTCCTCATTTACTTTGGCTGCAGAAATATGTTTGGAATGTACTTGTGTGTGTTGTTGAGTTTGTCAGGTGAATTTGATGCGCATGTCAATCTTGTCGAGGCTTTTGTGTGTATGTGGGAGAGCAGTAACGGGGTAAAAGGAGATGGGTGACTCTTTGAGCATACACAACATTTACACGAGCTGTCACCTGTGAGCTGGGCAATGTGTCGGCAGCGTGAGCAGAGGGTTGGGTTTCACAACACTGGAGCAGAGATGTATGCCTTTTTTTTATTCTCAACCTCTCCACCCCACTGACTCTCCATCTGTCCGTCTCATCTCTCCCCCCGCCCCCTGTCTGTTTGTTACCTGACTCTCAGGTATGCCAGGAACTCGACCTCCCTCCTTTTCCTCCCTCTGCAGCTGGGATGCATGTAACCCCCTCACTCCTACTCCCTCCCTCTCAGGCCCTTGTTTTCCGATGCTACACACTTTGCCTTATTTGAACTGGCACCTCTGAAAAGAATAATCACAGCAGATTTAAGAAAATTAATGTATCTTCAAATACAGTCTGGAACGACCAGTCAGCCCTTTGTTTGATCATCAGGTTTAATAATTGTGGTCATTTTTATTGGTTATGAAAGCATTGTAGAGACCAAAGTAATTGCTAAAATGCCGGGTAGATGTAGCATTAATGACAATAACTGTAATATTGAAATCATGTTGATAATACACATGATGATATTGTGTATAAAATTCAGCTCCTTAAATCATTTAATGTATACAGTTATGGTGACAACTCTCCATCCCTCTCCCGAAACTTGTTTTTTCAGTGTAATTTATTTGCCAAAAAAAAGACATAACGCACAATAAATAAAGTAAAACATGAATTTGAGTGACGGCATTCTTAAGAAATCGCATAACCAAAAATGTTCTTAAATTAATAAATCCTATATCGATATTAATCCTAAATTGGATGTTCAATGTTAATATAAGAATGGATAGGACGATTTAAAAGATAAAACCCAAATTGACTGTAATGAACTAATTATGTTCTGTCTCTGATAATGTAGTAATATAATAATTTATAGTCCAGTTTGATTACCTCTGTAAAATCCGCTCTCGTGGCAACAGATGCAGATTAACTCTCTGAACTCGTGAGGGCTGTTAGTGTGTGAGAACTTACTCTCGGCCGTACTTTATCATGCTCTGTATTATTGTGGGTTTTTCAAGTCTGTTTGGGATCTGGACTTAAAATTGCAGAAATGCTGCTATTGTGATGAGGGGGCTGCCGAGGGATGAATTCCACATGCCAGATGTGAGGGATTCCTGTATCATTAACAGTCTGGAGTATTGAACGTAGATAACCCCCTAAAAGAGTTTTACTGCTAGATTTCCCACACGGCAGAGCCTCCCTAAACCAAAGCAACAAATCATTTTGGCCCATATGATATATTCAGCATGTGGAACATTTAAAGCTCTAATACACCACTTTAAAAAACCAACAGAAAAGCATCGCCTTTTAAATTCGCCAACCTTAATTTCTGTATGCAATAGGCATAGTTATGCTCCAGTTAGTGGAAAGTAAACAGAGTGAAAATATAGTGTACACTTAAATGTATAGTTTTCTTTATTTTAGGTGGCTAAAATATGTTTTCTGTTCCCGTCCTCCGCAGTACATTTCATTGCTCTCGTGTCTCTCTATCCTTTTTGCGTACGATAATTGCAGCACTTTCGTAGTGCGATGTACACATGAATTAGTACAATAATTATTAGTCGATTCATTGAGTCGTTAGTGGAAAAATAATTGATAAACGCCTATTTTTATCAATCATATCAATTTAAAGGGATTATTTGGGTGTTTTGATGTGGGGTTGTATGAGGTACATATCCATAGTCTGTATTGCCTTTAGTAGATTGCGGTACCTCATACAACCCCACTTCAAAACACCCAAATGATCCCTTTAAGACAAAGACCATAATAAAAAGTAGAGGAATTGGGCCTTTTCAAATAGAGATTTCCTGCTGGTCTAATTTTGATATTCTATATTGAATATCTCTAGTTTTATAAGATTTGAAAAGAAAACCCAATAATTGAAGAAAAAACTGATTACTCAAAAATGAGATTAATCATCAGTTGCAACTTCAACTGGAAAATAGGAGGTTGCGTAGATCTAGCCTACTTTCCAGCCTTCTCTGTTGGTGTTTTTACTGGCATGGGTGCCGATGCTCATGCTTGTTACTGGTCGTAACACCATCCAGCTCGCTTGTCACTCGCAACAGCGACCTCCTCTTCCCCTCTTGCTCTCTGGCCTGTTCAAGGTCATTACACAGAACAGGAAGCTTGCAAGTATTTCCTCACGACACCCTCTGGGGTCAATCTCCTGCTTGGTGTAATGTCAAAGTGTGTTGTACTTGCTGTCACTCGCAATCTTTGTTTCCATTCTTTTCCCTCGCATAATTCTAATTCATAATGTGTGAGTACTCCTGTTTTCAGCTGGTAGGAGATCATCACACAATGTATGGAAATATCAACGTATCCTGATCCTAAGAATGTGATTTTGACTAGTGTGGCGCTAACGAGAAACACTACGCGCTCTGTCACAAAGTCTGGTTGCATTCTTGTGCTCATCCCTCAGGCGTAATGTGTTGCCCTTTTACTCAGAAAGACTTTAACATTACGAGAGAGATGAAGCGAAGGCCCCACAATTACACTATTTCGGCTTAATGTCAACATTGTCATATTCTTAGTCACTGTTAAGTCGGGGGAAATACAATTATATTTTTCTTCCTATTCGTTTACCTAGAAGATATTTCTCGTCTCATTTACTTCAGCTCTTCATCTCTCTCCCACTTGTTTTCGCTGTCCTCCCATCCTTGCAGTGCTTTTGCTCATCCGTGGTAAAATAAATCACATTTTCCCGAGCAATGCAGCGAACCACAGAGTGACGCATTTCTTCATAGAAACACTTTGTTTTTTCACCAAAGCTTCCAAGAAATGTGTCCGCCACACGCCACGCTGTAAGCTACAGTGAAAAAGCCTCATGTGTAACGTTCCCTTGTAACCAAACAAGGAATAAAAAGAGAATGATTTCCTTCTAGAATGGATACCATAATATATTTTCAATCCTAAGGGAACTGATCCAAACAATTTCTTATGACCACTTAACTGCACTCCATACAACACGCAACATTTACTGTATAGATCAATCTTTGCACACACGAAAGTACGTGAACATCATTTATCACATGCATTGAATTTGTTTCCTGACCTGCATTCTAGTCACATTTTAGTATTATCCTTTTAAATTGAGTTACATGTTGAGAGGGTTAGCTGATGGTCATTGTGTCCAAGACGGAGGCTGCCCTCACAAAGGTTATACGGAAGGTGAATGCATCTGGTTTGTGCAACGTGCACCTCTCACTGGTGGAAACAGTTGTGCTAGGCAGCCCAGTGAATTCAGCGAAGACGTTTTTGACCGACATGCGATTGATGTGGGATATAATTTTTTTTAAACGAATAGATCTTTATTACAATAATAAAATGATCATATCTACACCAAACCATGGCTGTTTAAAAGAAACAAAGTTTCCCATTGTTGCTTGTTTTAGTGTTCTTCTAAAATGTGCTTAATTTTCTGACACTGCTTCTTTTTTGATCATATTATATTGGTCTTAAATAATAAAATGGACTTTTAGGGCTTGATTATTGTTTAGAGTACATTGAAAGTGACGAGCTAAAACTAAAAGTTCAGTCATGGATGTCATTAGTTAATCACCATTTAAACAGTATTTGACTGAAATCGGACATCTTTTTGGTGGCGTCCATGCAATCATGTATTCCCTTTCAGTTTAAATGACGGTGTTCCCGCCAGGCTGCTCTCGATGAAGCCTCAGTAAACGTGTTCGGCTCAAAATCAACCTGAGCCTTACTCTAAATGTCTAGCTTAGGTCCACCACAATGGTCACACACACACACACACACACACACACACAATACGTAACAGGAAACCTTATCTCAACAAGGCCGTAATTCCAGGTGGACTATTTGCTTTGTTTGGAGCCTGTTCAAGAGGCCGAGTGTAGGGCCGTCCATATGAGAGGCACTCTGTCTCTCTGAGAGGCCTTACAGTGAACCCATTACTCAATACAGTGTTAGTCAAACTCTCCTCTTGTTCCCATGATTCTTTAAAGATGTCGGACTGAACTTGTGTGTGTGTATATAAAGTTGGGTTGAGGCCAAAATTGTATTCATTATTGAAGAGGTAAGTGGCTTGTTTGTGATCGGGTCAGGCTGTGTAAGCCATCATCGTGAACCTCACTCCCCTTGATGTCTTTTCCAAGTGCTGCTTGAATGTATTCATCTTTTCTAAAGAGCACAAACAAAAGATGGTAAAAGGGGGTCCTGTCCGCTTGTATTACTATTGTATACTGACCAGAATCTTAACATGCCCTCAATAGATTGTTAAACAAGGAATCTTTATGTATCCTCACAGTGACTGAAGCTGGTTTTGGAGCGGATATCGGGATGGAGAAGTTCTTCAACATAAAGTGTCGGACTTCAGGGCTCAGGCCAGATGTGGTGGTGCTGGTTGCAACTGTCCGTGCGTTGAAGATGCACGGCGGTGGATCAAATGTAAGTTGACATAACATCAGTCAGACAGATGGCCACTTCCCCTCATTCGGTCTTTTATCTTGTCCTTAATGCGGCCTTAGAATGCAGTATGTATGGCTTTCACCCATACATTCTTTTTCTGATGTTGTAGAATTAAACAATCAATGCACTGATGTTTTCAACAACCTAGACGTGTGTGTGTGTGTGTGTGTGTGTGTGTGTGTGTGTGTGTGTGTGTGTGTGTGTGTGTGTGTGTGTGTGTGTGTGTGTGTGTGTGTGTGTGTGTGTGTGTGTGTGTGTGTGTGTGTGTGTGTGTGTGTGTGTGTGTGTGTGTGTGTGTGTGTGTGTGTGTGTGTGTGTGTGTGTGTGTGTGTGTGTGTGTGTGTGTGTGTGTGTGTGTGTGTGTGTGTGTGTGTGTGTGTGTGTGTGTGTGTGTGTGTGTGTGTGTGTGTGTGTGTGTGTGTGTGTGTGTGTGTGTGTGTGTGTGTGTGTGTGTGTGTGTGTGTGTGTGTGTGTGTGTGTGTGTGTGTGTGTGTGTGTGTGTGTGTGTGTGTGTGTGTGTGTGTGTGTGTGTGTGTGTGTGTGTGTGTGTGTGTGTGTGTGTGTGTGTGTGTGTGTGTGTGTGTGTGTGTGTGTGTGTGTGTGTGTGTGTGTGTGTGTGTGTGTGTGTGTGTGTGTGTGTGTGTGTGTGTGTGTGTGTGTGTGTGTGTGTGTGTGTGTGTGTGTGTGTGTGTGTGTGTGTGTGTGTGTGTGTGTGTGTGTGTGTGTGTGTGTGTGTGTGTGTGTGTGTGTGTGTGTGTGTGTGTGTGTGTGTGTGTGTGTGTGTGTGTGTGTGTGTGTGGTGTGTGTGTGTGTGTGTGTGTGTGTGTGTGTGTGTGTGTGTGTGTGTGTGTGTGTGTGTGTGTGTGTGTGTGTGTGTGTGTGTGTGTGTGTGTGTGTGTGTGTGTGTGTGTGTGTGTGTGTGTGTGTGTGTGTGTGTGTGTGTGTCCTACTAATATATTGCTGAAAGTTACCCAATACTGAAGTGTGTAAATATGTGTTGTCTTTGTGTGTTTTCAGGTGTCTGCTGGGGCACCTCTTCCCAGAGAGTACATTGATGAGGTATGAGCAATATAGATATGCTTAAATTCATACAAATAAGAAGCATAGCCACTGTGAAAAAAATATAAACATAAGAGATATAATAATAATAATGATGGGTTTCTGTGTATTTACATGTCGTGACATATTTGAGCAAGAGAGTTTGGGGGCTGTTCAATCTCTTCCAATCAAGTTAAAATAATTAACCACGCCTGTTTTTATTAAATTTAGTTGTTACAGTCAGGATGTTTACAGGAAAATGAAAGCTATTTAAACTCACTGGCAAATGCAAGTCTTCAATTATAAAACAATCATGTGCTCATATTCTGCTTGGTTGTTTTCTTCAGTAAAGATGTGAAGGATCAGGATAACTCTTGAGTTGGATGGAGATGACTTACTGCACATTGATGCTACACATCCTTTTAGCTGGGCTCGTCCCTTTTTTCTATTGAAGGATTTTGTACGGACATTTTTGTTTTAAATGAACCCAGAAAAAGTAGAAAGTCATGGACATTTGCTTCACTAAAACCTTTCATAAAACAGTGCATGTGATTGACAGGAAAATGCAGATCAAAAACATCTTCGCCGGGTCATCTAATTTATACGTCATGGCTCGAAAGATGTGGACTGTGTAGTAAAACGTTAGACATTTTGAACATGGGAGAGCCGGCACAAACAAGTTGCTAAACAATTTTCACCCGAATGCAAAACGCCTGTCGTCCATCACACAAGGATCCATTTCATGCACAAAATGGTTAATGTCAAATCCGGCCTACATGTAACGCGACAATACAAGCCAGCTTTTCTGGTCATATTTCCCAACAGCCATAGCTTGTCATTAATTTTAGTTAAGATATAGTGTTACTAGTACATTTGAAATGGAATTGTATTTTTTTTTTTGATGAAGCCTATTCACAGATGTTTTGGAGAATGTATGGTCATGAAAAGATGTGGGAAAGTAATGGGAAAATAATATTTTTAAGTAAAAACACACATGAACCCTGTTTTTGAGCAGCATAAGCCAGGAAAAGCTTGGAGCTGTGATGCAATAAATAAATGTTCAGTCTGTATTCTCACAGATATTTAATGCCTATATGCATAAATACTTCGCACAGTAACATGGTTAAGAGCACTTATTTGGTTAACTACACAAATACAATGGTTTCCGTGAAGGTGGGTCTTAGCAAAGTTGTGTGTGTGTTCATATCTGGCCCAAATCACTCGTCTTTCAGGCTGCTTCAGCTGAGTAAATAATTAAGCCGTGTAAGTTAATTGTGAAGCCTGTAATGAAAACCAGAAGTACTGGAGAAAACAGAGCCATGGAAATTAATTTATGAGACCTGTATGGCCTTACTGCTCTGAGCCTGGGGCCACACACACACACACACACACACACACACACACACACACACACACACACACACACACACACACACACACACACACACACACACACACACACACACACACAGAGAGACAAAGTACAAGATTGGATTACTGCTGTCAAACTTGGGAGTAGCTACACAATATGCTATTAATGTACTCTGGAATAACTGGTGATGGTATACAATGTGAGCGATGACTGAATAACTGCACACAGTAGCATACTAACCACTCTTATATGGTTTTAACAGACAGTATGGAGGCAGTTCCTCTGATACATGTTGTAACCGGCCGGCGAGCAGTCGCGCTGTTTCAATTGAAATACAATGATACATTCTTGACCTTTTTGTTTTGTATGTTTCTCCCATAGAATCTGAGTCTAGTTGCAGGTGGTTGTCAAAGCAATCTCCGGAAGCAGATCCAAATTGCACACCTGTTTGGGGTACCAGTCGTGGTGGCCCTCAATGTCTTTAAGTAAGATGCACGCAAACACGCACGTCCTCAAAAACATAATCTAGCTTGAGTCCCCAAGTTTTCCGTAAAATACAGTCGATCAATGGGCTTGGAGTCCGGATGGGATTCCTTGGGCCCGCAAAAGCACAATTTCTGTTCCATGCATTTTGTCTCTGAATGAGTAATTAACGAGCCCTGCTAACAATGTTTCCCTTGGTGATCCTTTAGGACGGACACCCAGGCAGAGATTGAGCTTGTGTGTCAGATGGCAAAAGAGAGCGGAGCCTCCGATGCCGTGCCGTGTCACCACTGGGCGCAGGGCGGCCGAGGTTCCTTAGATTTGGCCCGAGCTGTGAACGAGGCTGCCAGCAGGCCCAGCAACTTCCAGTTCCTGTACAACATCGAGGTGACATACACTCGATAGAAATTCTGTAATATTTTCAACTGATCATAATTGAAGTTCTCCTCCAGACATGTGTAGGAAATGTAAAAATACTCGTCATAGTTAGTGTTTCACATGGATATTATTATAATATTCGTATTTACTATTTATTTGCCTCGGCGCCGGCAATAGACGTCAGGATTGGACTGTTGGTGGAGCAGGGGGACGGGGTAACTTAAAGATGAAGAGGCCCCAAACACCCCTAGAGAGAAGCAGAGGCCAGGCTGTCTGAAAAGGAGCAGCAGAAGCAGACCAGCAGGGTTGGACTCTAGTATTTAGCAGAACCTGTCTTTTGCTGGGGGCATGGGCTTCATAGAAAGAGAAAATTATCTTTGCTAAAATCTCCCCAATCTTCAGTTCTGGCACTATACATTTTTTTTTTTTTAAAAGGCATGCAGTGTTTAGTATGCATCAAACGGTAAAAGTCAAACATGTCGCATGATTTTATTCAGCGTTTCATATTAACATTTACGTCACACAGATGTGTATTCACTCATTCTAATTTCTTCAATTGTTTCCTTTGGCTGGAGGACTTGTTTCTTTCCACCTTTCTGACACACTGGTTTTCCCATAGATGCCGATAGTCGAGAAGATCCGAACAATCGCAACAAAAGTGTATGGCGCTGATGACATTGAGCTGTCTCCAGAGGCCGTGGCCAAGATAGATTACTACAATCAACAGGTGAGATCACTGCTGCAATAACTGACTCAGATCATCGCCTTTCTGTCTCTCACTTTTTGTGTCTTTTTTTACACAAACGTACACTTATTAACCAAGTTTCTTGGTTTATTTTTCCTATAACCAGGGCTATGGTTCATTGCCCATCTGCATGGCAAAGACTCACCTGTCCCTGTCCCACATGCCTGACAAGAAGGGTGTACCCACTGGATTTGTTTTGCCGATCAGAGATGTTCGCGCTAGCATTGGAGCTGGTTTCATCTACCCACTTGTGGGAACGGTACGTCACTGGAGTCCGCAAGAGTTTAAAGCGGCTAGCTATTTCTAACTTCAGTCTTTATGCATTATAGCTCACGATCACACAGCTTTTTGAAAGTGAAGTGTAGATTACAGTATGCATTCATCACATCTGTGCATTTGTGTGGCTCCAGTGTGTCTAGTGCGTTTTACTTTATTGTTAATAACAAACTTCATGGCAGAATAGAAGCTGTAGACTACATTGAATAAAATACTACAAACTGTTGTGTACAACACATTAAAGTGTACCTCAGCATTATATCAGGCTGTACAGCAGAGATTTGTATGAAAAATGTATTTGGCTTCTTAAACCTGTACACTAACAGCTCGACACCAACAGTCAGACAGTTGGGATGGGAGACGAGCTGGAACACAGTGGAGCATTTAGCAGCGAAAGAGCCCGATATTTACTTCAAGAGATGATTAAGACCAAAAGCAGAGCTGACAGGGACAGTTTGACTTGGATTTACCAGATGGACCCACATCCAACTCTCAAATGACTGATAATGTTTCTCCGTAACAGCTGGATGGGCTAATAAGCAGCTGTTTGTTAAGTTCCATATCAACTTGAAAGATGATGATATTTCACTGGTCCCAGATGGCCAAAAAAAAAAACCAGTTATTTAGGTTTAAAGTGAAATCTGGAACACGTTAGGCTTCACCTGGAGGGATCAATACGTGTTTTGGCTTAAAAAAGAGATTGTTGCGCCACAGGAAATCATAGCGACGTGTTTATGATGAACTTATGTTTTGACCCTGTGCACCTCTAGAGCCTTTTGTATGTTTTCATGTGCGTTTGCCTGTACATGTGTGTTTCAGTGGGAATGCTCTGAAATCAGGCTATAGACATACAAATGTGTCTATTTACTGCGCAAGACTTTGAATCTAATTGTACAACATGGCGCCCTTACTTTTCCTCATCCTGTAATAACTAGGGATATTACTAATGACTCCAGCGGCTCACTTTGATCTTGCAGGGTCGTGGACATAATCAAAGTTTGACTAATTAACTTAACTAATTAAAATCCTAATCTGTACTTTTGGGAAACCACAACGTCTGTGATATTGTATGTTGTGGTTTGTTGCTGTGAGGTTGAATCACAGACTTCCCTTTTCTTTGTCTGGTTTACTTCTTAATTGAAGCATAGAGCTATGAGACTTTATGTGCATCCTTCTTCTGAGTTTGGCTCTGTCTCTGTACAAGGTTTGTTTTTGCTTCTCCTGACAACCACTGAGCTGGTTAGAAGTGTGCTGGGTTAGCTGGAGCCTCGTGGTTGATGATGGGCAGGAAGATAGCCGCTTCCATAGCATTTGACCTCCTGCTGTTTCACCAGAGCGCCCTGAGGTGATGAGCTTTGATACGCTGAGGCAGAGGTGTCAAACACCGGGCATGCTGGGAAGGCATGGCAGTCTCTTGGTGTGGCGTCTGTCCAGTCTCCCAACCTTTCCTTTGATCTGCTGTGGCCCGCGGAGCCACTGGCAACGTTGACAACCCTTGAACTGTGACTCCTAACCCAAAGGAAGTCCAAATTGTTCTTTGAACTCTTTAGCTGAGTCTCCGTCTGCCAGACCGATCATAGACATCATCAAACCTCAATTAAAAAAATTGCATGGTTTACAAATGTTACTGTCTAACATTGTAGTAGATGCCCAGTAGAATCAGGAAAGAGCACCCAGTTTCATATTTTTAGAATTTGATAAAGGAAGCTTCAACAGGAAAAGGAGGCGAGCATGCAAAGGGACCAGACCGAATGTTCTCATTGGACGAAATCATTAAATTCTTTAAAGATTTAAATATATCTCGCTCTCGCAAAGCATTGACAAAATATCAGGTTGCACGAGACTCCAAGAGGAAGACGGATCTCACTAACTAAACTCCTGAGGCAACGAGGGCGTGAGAGAGAAGGGGGGGTTAAGGGTCTTTACAGGGTGAAGAATCAGGAAAGGGGCTGATGTCATTCTCCAGATATGTGAGGGAGGGGTCGCAGGAAGAACAATAGATCTTTTTTAGAGTTTATATCCCGTTAGCTGCCTCCACTGCAACATTAAACCCCAGACAGCTCCGATTGGATGGATATGCCACATGGTCACAACTGGTTAATGCTCAACAAGTTGTCGATCTGTGATTGTATCTAAGGGAACGCACATATGAGACGTTGGCCATGTAAATGATGACAAACTCAATAAATCCTTCTTTGAAACTGAACCTGTTCATCTGCAGAGATACAAAGTTAAGGGACTGGAATTTGAAGCGTTGTCCCTGTGCATCAACACGGCATCTGTATAAATATGTTTTTGTCTAATGTGTGACTGCCAAACATGCATTTAAATGTCAGCTGAGTCCTAAACGAGACTTGCAGAATAAATGTTTGTCTTTTCAAAGTGCTGTAATTCATTCTCACTGTTGAGAATTCAAACTACACCATGAACGTTTTGACTAGTCAATGAGTTATTTAATACATTCCTTTCTAAAACTTGTCTCGCAACCAATAAATTCCCCAGATGGACATACAGCCCAACATAAGGAACATTCCTCTGAGCTTTTTTCCCACTGACTGTAATTTCCACATTTCCTCCCTCTAACGGTCCATTAATCTTAAATGGCACAATTCCATAATCTCCTCAATCCTTTTGTGTAGCGACTGTGCTGTTGTTGACTGAGACTCTTCTTCAGAATCAGTGGGGGGTAGAAATCCAGCTACATTGTCTCCTCCAGGGTTTCCCCTGACAAAGACGCATTGTGTTTGGTACAATAGAGGAACTTATTTGGCTGAGTGGAGTTTCCAACTTTAGCCACGGAGTGTTGTGTCATTTTGCGAGTGCCAACTTGTTCTCAGACTGGCGAGGACGACCAGAACAGCACATCCTTTGTTGCTTTCAAAACCTCGACAGTTAGACAGTTACTCTTCACATTTTAGCATCTTTTGATATTTAAATGTGCAGCCTGATATGTTAAACCAAACGGCAAAAAAGTTACTTTTTAAAGCGTTTTTTATTAACTTTTCTTGAGTGAGTTTAGAGGGATTTGAGTCGTCTTTCTGTGAGCCGAGCTTCAAAGTCCACATCACTTTAATTGAACTAAATAGTGGTGTCAGGGCAACGGGAGATTCTTCTTTATTGCCGTCCTACTTTACGATTTTTTTTTAGAATGGTAAGACCGGTGCATTGTCATGCTTTCTGACCACATTGTATCGTAATTATAGCTCATTTCTAAAGTCCTCTTTAGAAGTGTTAAATACAATACACTTTCCCTTCTTTCCTATCCAGGAAGCCGCTTACTGTTACATAAAATGAAGCAACGACGCTTCAGATTGGACCATTAAATACAGTTCCTATAAAGAACAGACTGATGGTATTACAGTGTCCATGAGGGCTGGATCAGGAACAGAATGAAACCGTACATAACTCGGCGCCATAGTTGACAAAAGTACCCAGAATCCAAAAGTAAATTGATTTTAATCTGCACATTGTCGTGCCAGTTTTCTCAAAACTGTTATCTTAAGCTTTCCATCCACATTAGGAGGGCACATCACAGAATCTTAAGCTCTGCGTACGAAAGGTTCTTGGCAAAATGCACCATGGGAGCTATCGTAGATAACTTCTATGCTCCCTTTTTACATTGAAACCACCATCTTTGTGGCTACTAGACCACCTAATTCACTAAACCACCGTCTTTTATACTGGTTCATCAGGGGAGTGACATGCATCTGATCCAAGTCGTAGATGATGCTTCTCCTGTGAGTCACCTAACATCATCTATGGGAGTTAATAGCTTCTCCCACTGAGCAATTTGTTATGACATCATGCAATAGTGTTCGGACATTGTGATGTCGTAACTAAAAGGAGAAATGAAGTACTCCCTCTGTCATCATTGTTCTTAATGCATCCATTAGATTAAAAGGTGATGCATTGATATTGAATTCCTTAAAATCGGCTCACATTCTGAGTCCTCTGTGGTTGAAACTTTATTGATTGATGTCGTCAGAACCGCGTCGTGTAGCGGTCACAGTTTACGGAGACCAGTGAGCGTTGGCATTAGATTATGTAAGCTTGTTTTCCTCATTTAGTCCCTTCGTTTAAATGCAGAGCTGCGTTTCCTCAGACAGGAAATTGGCTGGTCACTTCCTCCTGTCTCTTCCACTAATGGCCCATAAAACTGGCCCTGGGTCGGAAGAAAGAAGGCACGCAAAGAATGTCGCTCCCCGTCTAATGAGCGAGATGATTTACTTTTCATCTTGGACGGGATGATGTGGCCGCGTTTTTGGAGAGAAAAAAGTTTGGGCCTTGGATAAATGGTTTTCTGCTGAGCAACCCTTTTTACCTGCCATACACCAAACACTGGAGTTGCACATTTATTGACTTGAAATGTGCATTTGGATTAGTTTTGGCACCTAACCCAGATGGCGGGGGGGGGCGGGAAATCATTCAATTACACTGTTAACCGTAGCACAAGCTGTTAATGTGTTGAGCCTTCATTCACATGCTCCCTCGTGTTCATGTCACAAATTTAATTACGAAAGATGTCCTCAGTCGGTTGCTTGTTTTTTCCCCTTCTTATTGAATCTGTCTCTATAACTCCACATGGATCTCGCTGTCTGCTGGTCAACAGGGGTCTTGCATGCATGATCACACGCCCAGCCTTTTGAATGTGCTGTGGATAAATGTTATGTTACTATTTGTCGCAAACACTGCAATTTCTTTCTTTTATATCCATTAATTAGAAAATACTTTGGGAAATAATTGTCGTCATGTTGATGATCAAAGCTCGAACCTTTTGATTATTGTCAGTTGAAGAAACTTACAAAGACGAGTGTGTTGGACTTGTACTCCCTTTAAGAACAACATTACGTTAATGTCACGTTGTTAGTCTGTTCTATAATGAACCCTTTTGGTTCTTTTAGCGACTTATTGGACAAATGAAAACTCAATGTGATTCTTGCATGCAGTCTTAATGCATCGGTATGGAAACCCTATTACCAGCAGGGCTTTGTATGTCTTAACTTTGCCTCGTGTCCGTGAGGTAGCCTATTGTTATCTTTATTGTGACTGCAGTAAGAACAAAGCCACCACTGTCGGCGGCTAAGTTCATCCGTGCTCGAGTGTAGGTTGTCAAGACATTGATCGCCTGTGTTCCCCGACGTAAATGAGTCTTGATTATAGTGATTGAAGCTGAGCGGTGGATCTCGTTCTGTCCTCTTTACGCAACGTTGTCTTTTGGTTCATAACAGCTGTGTTGTGGGAAAGGCTTTAATATGAGGTTTTACTTTATTATAGGTTTAAATCTGATTTTGTTCTGATGTTACTGACGTTTTCATGAGACTCCTTTTTAAAGATGGACTAAGAACACGAACCAGCTGGTAATATTACAGTGATTTAGAAATTCTGAAGGTTTACTTATGAGTTTAGGAGTAAATGTGTTCACCTTTGCAATCAAGTGCTCTGAATGAGAGACGTCTTTGTTTAAAGAAAGACTATGCCGTCGTCCCTCAAGTCTTCTATTGGGGTTTTGAGTCATTTCAGATGTATCGGTTTATTTATTTAGTGTACATGTTGCATTTATTAAACATTTCAGTGTAGCCGCATTGTCTCGTACACGGTTTGTATTTGCGGCGTTCGCTCTACATTGTTTGACTTGACAACTAAAAGTCTCATCGACTGATAATTATACAAGCGTCACACTGTGCGAGTGCCTTTTTTCTCTTTCATTCCACATAATTACACTGAAATGGAACAAATGTTTAAAAATGTTAATAGGATTTTTGTGAGATATGAAATTTCTTAAATTGGCCAACATTTGGTTCGGGTATCCTTTGAGAACTCAAAATGTGGCTGACTTTCAGTGTGGTATTTTTCTTTACTAACTTTGATTGCAATGTTAAACGCATGAAAACGGTTGGACATGGATTTTAACAATTGTACGTCGTTTTCTCTGCCAGTGAAGTTTTCCCCTCGTCTTTTGTTTCCCTCAGATGAGCACCATGCCTGGCCTGCCAACCCGACCCTGTTTCTACGACATTGACCTTGACCCGGTCACGGAGGAGATCACTGGGCTCTTCTGAGTATGCGTCGAGTTAAAGAACACATCCACATAAAATATTCCATCAAATATATCAATCCAGCCATCTGAAAGAGCATCCATTGTGGTGTTTATTTTACAAGCAACCATTGTCTCTGTAACTAGACTCTATTTCCTCCCTGGAGTTTTTACTTTACAACCTTATTCACTTATTGCCAAGGCTGTAATCTGTGAGGCTACGCGCTACTCTCACTCACACACATTTACAATCCTCATCCTGTTTTTATTTCCAGGATCCCCAGATCCACGCGTCTATCCACTACATCTTTGACAGGAAATGCTTTCATACTTCCCAGTAGCCCAGATTCTCTCTAAATCATACATCCCACATATGTGTAATATGCCAAAGATTACCTTCTTCAACCATATTCTGTATATCACATGCACTGTATGTTTATGCTTTTGCCCTCAGTGTGTTTTTTTCCCCCAGATTTATGAAAGTTTAAGTCTTAAAGCGTACGTTAATATTATGTTTTCGTCAACTTCTAATTTCCTTTTTTATTTTGAAAAATATACCATTCCAATGTCTTTTTCTTTGTTGCTGCTTTTTCTATAAGTGTCATAAGCTTTTCAATTGAAATAAGCAGAGCTTGTTTATTGCTTTTTGAATGCACAAAAAGCCGTTATTGCCTATTCTCCTAACATGTTGAATGTCCAACTGATCAGTTCAAAGAAACCTTTGTAACGTATGTTTTGTGAACGCAAATACTAGCAAATGTGATGAGTCCTGTATTGTTCAAATTTACAAACCAGTTTTTCAAATAAACCTCTTATTTACTCAAAAGGTGCGTTTCTGTTTTCACACCCGGCCGTTGTCCTGTGGTTGTTCACGGAGATTCTGCAACGTGTCCTCTTTCGCTCTCGCTCCACTCATTTTAAAGCTTTTAATTAGTTTCACATTTTCTTGTTTTCCTACTCAAATACAGCTTTATTCCTCCACGGGTGTTGGAAGCAAAAGGTCGTGGCAGCGTCATGTCATTACGAGGTGTTTTGGGTTTGCAACAAGGAACCAATCTGCATGCATGTACCTGCCATAGCTGGCAGCCCACTCCTGCTACGTCTGTTATTCTGCGCGTTCACCAGGCGGGATCTGGCACTTTTAATGACAGTTGAAGCTGCAGGAATGCTGTCTTTTTATACAGTAGTGCTCCAACGTCATGTTTACTGTGTGTGTGTGTGTGAGACTGAACACTTGTTTTGAGCTGATGACAGATTTGAAGACCTGGTGTTGATGATGAGGGGGTTCGTCATTGCTTTGTAACGTGCTGGAAAAGCCCCGTTTTGTCACGTTGGAGTTGTTTATGTTGAGCTTCTGACTTCACCTGCTGAAGCCTTCAGTTGCTTGAGCTCTCTTCTTTTAGCACTCTTATTTAATAGACTGGCTACTTTCAGTACCAAGGACAGGTCCCTTTTTGAATGTCTTGGAAGTGTAACTCAAAGGGTTTGCTGGAAAATGGCTCAAATGGTCCAAGACCTGATTGTCATCCAGGCAGCTGAACCCAGAAGTCTCAGATTCACTGACTGTTGCCTTTCAAGATGGCTGTCCTTTTCTTTTTTTTTAACCCATCTCGCAGACGCCTTGATGCTGTACTAAATGCTACTCGTACCAACACATGAATGTGTCGACCCCCTGCTGTGTCTGGGCGGGCCTTCGCTCTGTGTCCACGCCAGACATCGGCCCTCGGGGCCACATTCTTCCACTCACCCTGCCTCTGTCTGACAAACACGGCATTTCCCACCATTTCATATGTTGCATTTAAAGAAAAATATGCAGTCCGTGTATCAAGTGGCAGTCCTGTGGGAACGTTTCCACATAGCGTACTATCCATCTGGGTTCTTGCAGGCTGTAGCTGATGTAGTGATATCGCTTGTGCCAAAAAGTGAGATTATCACAGTTTTACCATCAGCTATTGCTCTGCCGCCAGGTGTCATATGGATTGGATGTCTGTTCCTTCTCAAATCTCTCCATCTTCTCACATTAAAGTCAAATTGGGATCTTTTACTACCAAATACTCTATATGGTTTGTATTTTAAGGTGGTCATCAGATTTTTAAACAAAGTCCTAGAGTCGATTCCCATTTCCTTCAAGACTGTGTGTTTTGCTTTGTGCCTTTTAATGTGCCCTTGCATTACTGCTTTGAGCGGAGACCATGACCTATCCGGTTAGGCTTTCACTTTAATGAGAACCTCCTTCCCCCATCTTAGGCCACTCCCCCAACCGCCTCCTCTTTCCGATGACGTTGGCGTTGCTGCTGATGGGCCTGTCTTGCTGAAGGTCGTTGGATTAATGCATCTATCTGAACTGTACAACTCTAAAAGGTTATCCACCTTGGTTTCCTGTCTTGCAAGACATGTGCTTGAAATTATATTATAAACTTGCACGGAGAGCATTTGTTATGCCACTTAGGAAGTTTGAGAATTTTGTCGTGGTCTCTGTGTAATTGGATCAAGAGTTATGTTGCCTGTATCTTCAAGATTTGTATTGTATTCCTGTCATGTTATTTGAGATTATTTGATAATTCTTGATATTTTTTGGAGGTAAGAGTCTTAATAAACAAACTGCACATGTAAAGGTCAGTGGACCGACTTATTACAATAAAATAAAATGCTGAACAGAGAGTTCTTCTTATTGGATTAACATTGAATGCATCTGCCATTCCTCAGATGTATCGTGTGTCTGGTTACTTTGATGATGCTGATGGTGTTAACTTTTACCCGATTTGACTTTCCTCTGCCATGAAACCAGACACTGGTTACAATAGGAGACAGATGCTGCGGCTAAAAAGTTAAGCCAATAAAGACCAATTCAATTCAGGACTTTAAAAGAGCACTTAGCATTGTCACATTTTCAGACCCACAATAAAGAGTTAGAATAGTTGAACAGATCTATCGCCTTGACTGTTTTATATTCCATTCTTCTTCATCAGAATCCTCCGCCTACTTTACCCATAATGCACCTCAACCGCCGACAGTTTGTTAGGGTTCGGTTGGAGATTGGTGTTATGCTAATAGCAGCTATATTAGCCTCAAGCTGTTTCTTTATATCTCCCAGCTGACTTTTTAATTTTAAAAAACTTGTTATTTTCAGACCCAAATGACAATATAAGTTATCACATGTCATAAAGCTCTCTCTGAAACCACCAAAAGCTTGTTTTGTTCCATATGTGCTGTAACGTTAGCGCTCCCCAACACCTCTCGCGTCAAACTGTCCCGCGGTTTTACCGGTCAAACACTGACCTTTGAGAATATTTGGGTTGTCGAGTGAAGTGTTCAGCATGTTTGTATATTCAAAGTGTTTGTGTTGTTGCGGTGGAGCGACTGGGACCTTCAGTCTGGGCCTGTGTCAACTTGGCTTTGAGCACTCTGCCTGTAATGTGTGGGTTTTTAAAATTCCAACCAAAATGGTACATGGCTCAACGTGCAATTAACACACACACACACTCTGAGAGCACAATGGCAATATGTCACCTATAATTATGTGTATACTGTGTTTTTATGTGATAGGAATTAGATTAGTGATTCAAAACATACTCTTTTTTTTGTATAAGAATGCTTGTGTTTCTCACTTATTCATACACTATTCTTATTTCATGTTTAAACCCCAGCTTGTGAGGGTTCTGTTTTGATGTTTGTTTTGAGGTGGATCACTCCAAAACCTGCAGGTTTTCCCCTCTCACGTGTCAGTGGTTTATACCGGCTCTAATTCAATAGACCAGTCCCTCGGGAGAGATCTCATTTCTGCTGAAGACAGATAAACGATGCTTGAAGCTTTAAGGCTTTTCTTTTATTCATAAATGGCCGTCCTCTTCTCTCAGTCTGTCTGTCCTCCATCAGCACCGTCTGTGATGCTGCAAGGCGTGCCGCGGCGCACCGGCGCCCCATGTGATACTGAAGGGAGGCGGGGGTGTCTTGAAAGAGTGAGCAGGTCCTCACTCCTCACATCACTCCAGATCCAGGTCATCCCGGGGCGGAGCTGCACTGTCGAGCTCGTCGTCTGGACGCTTTGGATAGTTGCCGTCAACACTTGTCTTGGAGGGTTGTTGTTTTTGTTTTGTTTTTGGAGCCTGAAGTTCATCTCTGTGATTGTCAGCCATGGGAGCAGAGAGCTCAGTGCAGCGGGACGGAAGGAGCCAGGAGGATGCCCCAGCCTCAGCCTCAGCCCCAGCCTCCGCCTCCGTCCGGGAGCTGAGTGCGGAGGTGAATGCGCTCCATGAGGGAAGCAGCGTCCTCGACAGCAAGGTACATGCTCATGTTTCTGATCCATGCCGCTGTTCTCGCCCCTTGCTGGGGGTTTGCCGTGACGTGACTAAGTTATGTTTTAATATATAGTTTACCTGGTATGTGTGTATGTAACCTGTGGTCGCCCCTTCTCCCCTGCCCCACTCTGCGCATCCGTGACGCGGTGCAGCGCACATGGTGCGCCTGGCGCTGTTTTCGCTGAGTAATGGTTCGAGCTGTCTGCAGTCCCGCAGTAATAAAACGAAAGCTGCGCAGCCCGGTCCCGGTTTACACGCAGACCTGTTCCCGGGGTGCTCGGAGACGCTTTGCAGCCCCAATGTTTCCTCTCCACGAGCTTTCGACCGACGTGAGAGCGATGAGAAATTATTGAAATCTACTGCAAGTCATTTGACGTTTAATTCAATAACAGGCTGACTCGTGATTGCACTCCTTTCAGGGTGCAGTTTTCACTTGTCATGTGTTTTGTTACGTTTTACATGAGTTTGATCACTAAATCAAAAATAGCAATCGTATAATATGTTTTAAAGCATCTAAAATGGACTGTTTATTTGGATATAAGTATATACATGTTGACAGATTAACTACACAGAAAATCATTTTAAAAAATCATATGGAAATGAGAAAATATACAGGAATTGGATATACATGTATTAAATGTATAATATCAATGTGATATTATAAAAAATACACTAATAATTTAAAATATCAGACAGATAATAACAGCTTTACAAAAATATGATCACAACACCCATTTGCTTTGTTTTTTAGAGTTGTACAATATGGTAATTTCATAATTACTAAAATGTTTATTTTGTCCCATGATGCGTCCTCTCAACATCATTTCCTTCACTTAAGATCGAGTCATGTTGAGCATTTTGAACATTTTACCAGCGTATAAGCAGGTATACCGTTTCAGTTTGTGTGTGTGTGTGTGTGTGTGTGTGTGTGTGTGTGTCAGTATGCAGCTGGTTTATCAGTCCCAGTAGCATTACAGGATACTGTGAGACATAATTGATAAAGAATACCAGATTATAAACTTGTTTTATGCTCATTGTAAAGAATACAAGAACTGAACTCTTGCATAATCAGAGTTTGCATGCATTTCCTAGGCTGTGCAGTATGTTTTGGTGCAGCTGGCATCATCTGAGGGATCTTGCAGACTGCACTGTAACCTCGGCATAAACTTGCTTTGGAAAAGAGCCGACTAACGACAAAGCATGTTTCGCCACCTGCTCTATTCACGCTCATATAACTTATTGGATTTATTGCCTTCTTTAGTGGGATGGAGGTCAACAGGTCAGATTTCGTGGCTCGTCTTTCTTAGTGAAAGGTCAGAAGAAAGGTCAAATTGACACAGAGGGAGACAGGAAGCACAAAGTGCTTCTACATTCGGTCCCGAATAGTATAGTTTTTCTTTCTTTACGATTGTTGTTAGCTTGTGTTTTTACATGCTGTTTTTACAGTGCACTTGTTTTCCAGTGAATTGGCCTCAACCGTGTGGCGCTTGGATGTTTTGATAAGCTTTGAGTTGTTATCGTCGCAGTGTTTTCGGTCGTATTTGACCAGTTACACTGGATTGTATGATATCAAATGTTTCAAAGCTGCAAGTCCGACTTGAGTCGTCTTTCGTGCTTTGAGATTCCAGCTGTGGACGGGGAGATACAGTTTGTGTGTCTAGACAGGTTGTTAGTCAACGACTGTGCTGTCCTTGGCTGCTGACAGCTTTATTAACAGCTGTCAGATGGTGTGTTAGTTGTGGAATTCACTCTACAAATCAATAAAGAAATAGGTAATACGTGGGATTTTAGAAGCTTATTGGATCATTTTCAACGCAGAAATAAGAGAAACATCAGTTCTAAGGATTTCCATGTTATGCTACTTTATTCTTCAACTCCTCTACATTTCATGAGGAAACATTGTGCCGTTGTATTGTAATAATGGGTCATGGAAGATTTGTTTTGACTTCTTTCCTATTCCATTAATCAACCCATTAATTCACCCCAAATTAACTTATGACCATTTGGACGTGGCCCGACCGTAAACTACCTCACTGTATTTAGGGAAAACTAGATCCTGCTCCACCTGCGCCATGTGACTTACACATTAACACATCTGCATTAACCATCAGTAGATAATATGTCACTCTCAGGGGTCATTTTTCTGCAGAATGAGTACTTTTGATACTTTAAGTATATTTTAATTATAGTACTTCTGTACTGAGTTTTTAGATGCAGAGGAGGACCATAACCTTGGTTCTAGCACTAAATATATTATTCCTGAACTATCTCAGAGAAAGTGATGTAAACGTAAAACTGCAGATTCAACTGTGTCTTGTTTTCTCTGTAAGTGATACACATTGATTTAAGATGAACACATATTTTCAAACAGTAAATCTAAAACTTTGAAGTCAAGTGAAATGGATAGACAAGGGCTTTATGAAGTATAGATGGTGTGGTTTAGAGGGGGGGGGGGGGGGGGGGGGGGGGGGGGGGGGGGGGGGGGGGGGGGGGGGGGGGGGGGGATTGATGGTGACAGCGGATGGAGACTTCCAGCTTGATACAGTCAATAAATATCCTTCTCACTCTAAAGAGGAATATTATCAATATCTCTCTTTTCTCATACCTGTTGAGTGTTATCACAATAATCACATTAACGTCATAATACAAGCGAGCCTCGACATAGATTTCATAAACCGGGGTTACTTTCCTGAAGGTTGTAATGTCGTGACGTACAGTACACAAAACACTATCAATGCAATAAAAATAGGTTATTTCAGACATTTTGCATTCATTCCCAAAATGTTTCCTTTTCCCACCAGCTATAGCTATTATGTAAACAAACATGTAATGTCACACATTAATATCTGAGGTCTCTGCTCTCTCAGAAACCTGTTTGTGTGTTGTGTTCATCACAAGTTGTATGTTTTCAGGCCCGTTATAGATAGAGCTGCCAAGCTTGTGCAATAAGTGGCATTTAGTACATGATGGTTGATGTGAGACGTTACTTACAATGTATGAATCTGTGAGACATTGTTGACCGCAACAGGCTGCTTATCTTCAGCTCTCTAATTCTTACAAAAGTATCAGGCTTGAATTTCAGTTGTGCGATTGTCACAGTCTTGTCCGTGATCTATAACCATCCATTATTTTCTAGTTATGCAGACTCGGATAGGTGGAAACAATTGAGAACTTCAAGGAGCTTTGAGAATGTTGGTTTGTCAGGAGGAGAAATCAGTATATAAGATCCACACTTTTCCTCGCCCCTATTCCATGGCAGCTGATGTCTGTGCGACCATCCGTGCAGAAAGTAGAAATGAGGCTATAAAGGTGCGACTAAATCAGCCTCCCGTGTGATGTAATTGCCCAACTTGTAGCATCTAGCCCCTGTGAAAGGGCTAGATGTCGTGGTTACAATACGGGTAATAAACAAATGTTGAGCTGAGCCATCGCAAACTGTAAACAGTTTGCATGCTATATGCTAAAATATCCTTTCTTTACTGGCAGTGTGTCTCATTTTATACACGCTTAAAGACTAATTCAACACTAGACTAGGCTTCACTGACTTTTTGACACACCTGTGTGTTCTTTTGCACCTGTAGTGTTAAGTTCAGAAAATCTTCCAGTAATGTTACTTCAGGGGCCTTTACAGTCTCACAAAGGAACATTAGCAAACGCATCACCAACAGCCACCTGACTCCAATGATCAACGTCAGGTTATGTAATGTAATGTGTGCTAATTAAGGCCGGAACGTTCCTGGATAATGAGCTGCAGCTGATCAGATGCTGCTGTGGCTCTGATTATCCTGTTTAGCAGAGAGAGACAGAGGGTGGAGGCGGAAGGGGTCAAACAGAGAGTCCATTGAGGATGGACCGGGACAAGCCGGGGGCCCCTGTGTGCACCGGCCCAAAACAAGAGGAAGGAACCAACAGGGGAGGGGGTGGAGCAGCATTTTGGGTGGGTAGGGGACGAGGGCACAGGGTGTGGATCCCAGAGGGGGGGGGGTTTGAGGGAGAGATAGTTAGAGGGGGACCCGCCACGGTGACATAAAGGCAGATGAATCAGCCGATTGTTCCCTCAGTCCTCCCTCCTGCCTGATTTGAGAAGTGTTTGCGTGGGTGAAGGTCAAGGTATGTGAACTCCTCTTCCCAAAATCCGATTGCAAATCAGAACAAAAACGAAAATCAATTTGTTTTCCACTCTGCAGTCTTTTCAGTTATTTTCAATCATAAAGTATATAACAAGCAAGGAACTGCAGCGTCTGCGTAAGCATGACTAATATGATCAACGGTGGTTTGTTGGCATGCCCTGAGCTATGTTGTGTTTAATGTGTCCTAGAATGCAATCAAACTAAAACGTTTGTCTTAGTTTTATTGTTAGTGAAGAATCCCGATGTGAACAAGACTAAACGGACAACTACATAAGGAATATTAAAAACATTATTTACTGTTATTTAACAACCAATGATACTTTATCTTTGTTAACCAGCACATATTTACATTGAGTTCAGTGAGTTTCTGTCTGAGGTCAAAGCAATTCAGCTCATAGAATTAAAGAAAGTCAAACGATGTAGTGAAGTTTATGTAAAAGGTCAAAATATATGTACTAATAAAAAAAAGAAATCAAGATGCACAGATTTGAAAACATTGGGGGGGGGAAATCTAACTAAACCTCCAAACTGTACTTTCAGTGTACTTAGCAGTTGTGTTTATAAAGAGTAATGATACATTTGACTCTCTGAAATGTATTGTCTAAACGTATTTTGTCAAATATGGACAACTCCAATAGTATGAAGTATTGTGAAACATGCATCCCCCGTTGAATTTTCTACAGCAGATACATTTACCCCTGCTCCGTAAACTGCAGTAGAAAATGTCTTTTTTGTTGTAGTTGTCGTGCAACAGGAAGTAGCTCTCTGCTAATTAATCTGTCCCTCAACCAGCTTTCTATCTTCCATCTCTCAGATTTACTGCCAGTAAAAAACAGACGTGTGTTTGAGGATGTGAACAAAATGAGCTCTTCTGTTCCTCTCTCCTACAAATTAGATTTCACCCCAATAATTTGATCCTATGATGAGATAACAGGACAATATACAATCCATAAAATGGCATCAACATCAAAATGTTACATAATGTTACACATTACTTTGGTTTGCAGTGCTTGTTTTTGTTTATTCTGTGCTGTGTTCCCAGCTCATCTTTTCCATCTCTCTTCAATTGTTTTGACATCTCTCCAAAAAAAACATTAGAAGTGACACTGGCCTCACTGAAAAAGCATGGCATTTCAAAAACCTTTATGTATTAATTAGATTTATAGCCCTTTTGTTTAAAATATCTGGTTCTTGCTGTTGGTTTGTTCTCATTAGTTTCAACTTTGATCTCTGAAAACTCTCGAGTGTTTCATTTTCCCATGACTCTGCAGTATGTATGTATTGTACTGTATGTATGTATGTATGTATGTCTGTACTGTATGTATGTATGTATGTATGTCTGTACTGTATGTATGTATGTATGTATGTATGTATGTATTGTACTGTATGTATGTACTGTATGTATGTACTGTATGTATGTATGTATGTCTGTACTGTACTGTACTGTACTGTATGTATGTATGTATTGTACTGTATGTATGTACTGTATGTATTGTACTGTATGTATGTACTGTATGTATGTATGTATGTACTGTACGTATGTCTGCATGTATGTACTGTATGTGTATGTATGTATGTCTGTACTGTAGTGTACTGTATGTATGCATGTACTGTACTGTATGTGGTGTATGTACTGTACTGTACTGTATGTATGTACTGTACTGATGTATGTATGTATGTATGTCTGTACTGTACTGCACTGTACTGTACGTATGTCTGCATGTATGTACTGTATGTATATGTATGTCTGTACTGTAGTGTACTGTATGTCTGCACTGTACTGTACTGTAGTGTATGTATGTATGTACTGTACTGTATGTAGTGTAGTGTAGTGTAGTGTATGTACTGTACTGTACTGTACTGTAGTGTAGTGTAGTGTATGTACTGTACTGTACTGTAGTGTAATGTATGTATGTACTGTACTGTATGTACTGTACTGTATATATGTATGTACTGTATGCATGTATGTGACTTGCAGGACAGAAACGCTTGACAAGACCTTTTTCTCAGACATGAAAAGGTTAACTTTGCATTTTCTGTCTGAACGGACGCTTGGTTTAATGTTGTTAAAATAGACAAAGGGAGAGAGAGACTTGAAGCGATACCATAGAGATGGAAGAAAAGGAGAGTGTTTCGGATATCGACGTGTTTCCGTGGTGCCATGTTCATGTTGAGGATTTGCTCTGAATTGCGTGAACACAAATTGGAAAACACGTTTATTCAATTTAGATGTTACAAGAAAGATTCACTTTCGCAGTGCACAAACACACATGACGCATCCAGTATCGGTGTTTCTCCTCAGTATTGGCGGTGGAGGTGTGAGGAGGGGATTTCATCCCTGAGAAGCAATGTCCTGCTGTACTGATGTGCTATTGAATTGTCTCGGCCTGCTCAGCGTCCCACAGGGACTGTTACAGCTCCTCTGTCCCGATCAATCATTAGGATTGGGAGACTCTGCCACATCAGCGTCTTTATCACATTGTTTTTGTGTCCTCGTGCGGCAGAGGAGGCTTGAAGGCTCTCAGATTCAAATGATAAAGGAGGATATGTCTCATTAAACCGTGATCTTGAACACAATCTAATCACAGTGTAATTATTTTGTTGTTCTCTCTCAGAGACTCCTTCTCCCTAATGTCTTAGATATGAACTTCTCCTATCTGCCCCATCTTCCGTGTATGAAACAGTGGATTGTTGTTTTAGTTATTGTTATATGTTTGTAAGTCTGTGAGGCACAAAGAGTCTTTTGCACAATTTAAAAAAAGATGTCTCCTTCTGTTTAAGGCTGTGCTGAGTCCTCCACTGCGACACTGCTCAAAATAGCATCTCTTACCTTGGTTACATCACAGGCCTCTGTGGACTAGCTCTTCCAGTTTGCCTTCACTTTCTTTTGCCCTCTTCTATTTTAGCTCCATGATTCATATTTTTATGTGTTAGAAATCACTTTGTGCGTCTGCTGAAACAAAATGGCCACGTTGCTGCAGTAAGCCAGGTTCAACCTTTTCATGTGTACAGCGTCCCACAAGCTTTCATACCTAAACAACAGCATGGTCATTTAACATCTTTTCGTGTTTTATAGCCGTCATCAAACTAATTAACATGCAAGAGCACCAACATTTGTTTTGCTTACCTTGATTTGCATGTAGCCAAAATCAACTTGACAAGAAGTGAATTAAATTGCCCTTGAATTGTACCCGTAAATAAGACATTACTTTCACCGCTGAGTAAGATGTCATTTTCAAGAGGTCACTTATCATAACATAAACATTCAAACTAACATCTCATCCTGATAATCTGTTGTCAGATTAAGATCCTTCTCCTTACACTGTTTCTGGCTCACATAAGGTCATTTATTTAGGGCTGTGAGGAACTCGTTCACCTCTCTCACTGCCTTCTGTTGTTTGTTTTTTTCGACATCCATTTTTCATCAGCGCTGGTCCTGATGCAGCACTAACTTGCTTCACAAAGGTGTGTGTGCGTGTGTGTGTGGGTCGGAGTCAGCACTTGAAGGACAAACTGAATCATTGCCTCAGTGCACCTGCTTCTTTGGACGGTGGACACTTGTGTCGCAGGACACACATTGTAACCTTTACTACACAACATGTGTCTGAGATCTACTAGTTTCTTTGCAGATTATTATCTATAATAAGGATATAGAATATGGTGCTTTTTGCTACTGTAAATTAAACTTTTATATAGTTGAAATTCAACCAGATACAATCTGAAATGCGGTTTATATATAAATGCATCAAAAATAATAAGGCAACAATATAATATAGTCATATCACACTGACAGGGGCCATTCTGCTGCATAATGTAAGAACTTTTGCGTTTTGCTTATAATATTAAAGTGCTAATACTTACATACAATTGTGTGCACAGGATTTACTTTGGAGAATTTATAAGCCTGATTTCATTCACTTGAAAAAGCCTTTACGGTGTACGTCTCTAAAAAGCACGTCTCTTCCTCGAACAACAAAACAGATCCCAACTGTAATTGGAAGAGTCGTGACTGACCTAACAAAGTAAAAACACACACATTACTCTATATACTGTTGCATCTGGAAGATGTGTCTTATGATGCCCAGCTGTCTCAGGATAATTAGGAACATTGAAGTGAATCAGAGTCACTGCTGAATCATTTGAGATGAATGGAATTGTTGTTTTACACTGCAAAAAACTTCTCACTGCTTTATTAAAATAAGGACACATTTCCCATTAACTACCTCCTCCTCAAATCCTACAGTACAGCTGCTCAGACATGTTTCATAAGCTGGCATGCTTTTATATATTCTGTTGTCAGGTTTGTCATTTCGTCCCATTCTTGTGAACGTTACATCTCAGGAACACCGGGCAGGAACCTTTTCAAATCGGTCACAAACATCCACCTCAACTCACGGATGAACTGATTTGATTTTGGTGGTCAACGGTCTCTGTGACTTCACATGAGAATTGTCTTGGGCATAGCTGAAGAATTGATATGCTAATAATGACAATTACTCAAAAATGTGTCAAAGGATGAAGTGATAACGTTTCGTAAGCATGTGGATGTAAACTCCAACTTGACTGGTTGGCGAAGGGGAAGTAATTCTGGTTTAGACTAGATAACGGCATTACTGGACAAACGTCCATACTGTTCCTGCTCCGCTAAGCCGGCGAATGAAAGTACCGGTACTGAGGCAAGGACCACTGAGGAGCTGGTTGTATTCTGGCAAGAAAACATCAAAAAACATACTTCTATTTAAAGCTGATTTCTTTCACATGTCTCTTTTAACTGTGTTACAATTAAATGGTGTAAAAGAAAAACAAAATACAAATTGAAAAAAAAATAAAGACACATGATTAAGATTTCTTCTGAAATGCATTATGACAGCTGCAAGCTGACAGCTAAATATCTGCCTCTGTGTTAAAGGCTGCACTTGTTTATGCCAAGAATCAATCAAAAGGCTAATTGTGCAGCCCTAATGAAGTATCATAAAACACAGCTGTTAAGAATCGTTGGTCAGCTCGTCAAGTTTCACCTGTTTGACATTGATATTAAAGTTAAAGGTTGATATTACTTTATCAGTCTTATTATAGCAGCAAATAAAAAAAATATTTTGCTGCTATAATAATGTTCTGAATGTTGAATACATCTTATTTAAGATAATCTGTCCAAGTCCATTTATGCTCAAGTTATGGCTTCTCCTCACAGTATTTATTGTATTTTTCACTTCTCTTTCTTGCCACTGATTCACAGCCACAACATTCCTAAAACTGTTCTTCAAAGTATTTCGTTGGCTCCGAGTTAAAGTGACGCATTTGACCCTACTTTGAACATATAGACATTAGTAGGGCAATAATCTGAAAGTAATTTGAAGCCTAAAGCCAGAAACAACAGTCTGGTTCAAATGCCTCACTAATTAAAGCCATGTTTAAAGCGTTTGTGTGCGTTCCAGAAACCCTCTCGCACTAGTCATCTTCTTTTCTCACGTATGACTCTGGAGCTCAGATGCTTATCGGGGCTCAGAGATATTTAGAGATTCATGACAGGAGGGTCAGCAAAGGGGGCGGATTTGTTATTTCAACCCAGTTAGAGAGGCAGGCCCCCCTGGGGTCAAACACTGGCCTGTGTGGCCTGATTATGATCGTGTCCTGGGGGGTCTTTCCTGTGACCATGCAGGCCGTTGTTGTTGTTTGGCTCCATTTGCTGTTCAAGTGTTGCAGCAGCACTGATGAAGGGACGGGGGTGATGAAAAACAGACAAATTGTGGGAGGTATAGGAACTTTGGGTTAAGGGGTTAGTGATGCACTGATGTAGGTAGAGGACGACAACCTGGTTTGATCTGTCGTCCTGAAATGGCAGTTAACAGGTGTGTAACTCTTTGGGGTCACTTAGTCTTTTGGTTTGCATTTCTTTCTGCTCGGCCTCTTCCTCCCTCGCACACAAACGTACGCAGTCTTTTTATCCCTCTGCTGATTTATTGATCTAATTCCATCTCCCTCTGGTTGTCTTCTCCCGTCATGCATGTTAACCGGCCTGAAATCAAATACAGCTGCGAACAGACTGGTGTTGTTTCCAGGGCTACACAGTGATGGGCCCCAAAGAAACATACATACTGTTGCATTGCAACTCTATGGTGTTGTATTATTTGTTTGAGTACAGCAAAATAACAGTATTTGAACAGTTGTGCTGTGTTTTATATAAAAGACTGAGTACTCTTAATGCATCGGCCCGAATTCTGAAATATTCAAGGTGTGCAGCAGCGTGGCTCTCGGGACGCCAGCGTCTGTTGGTGAAATTTTGCCATGAATTTGCAGAACAAGTCTTTCCAGACTGTAAAAACATTCCTGCAATCAAAGATGAACTAATAGAAAAATTGGCCTGTGAGAGTTTTTTCCATATCAAACTTGTGTTTGCGAGGGAAGAGTTGACAGATTTGTTGTCCCAGTTGTCTTCCTGAAAGCCCCCATAGAGAAAATCACATCGTCAAATCTGCTCTGCGTAGAGAGCAGAACAGGACGAGACAACTGGGATGAGACGGGGAAAGATGGAAAAGAGGAGATGCTTATTTTCCACATCTGGATTTGACTCGATATAGTCGGTTTTAGCCCCGTCCAAATGTCTGAGAGATTTGCCTCGTTCAAATTAGCCAAACATCTGTTTGTTTTTGTTTAGAGCATGACTTTAACAGAGACTAACAATCTGTATTATAATGCTTTTGTGATCCAGAACTTGTTTAAATCATACAGTGTTTCTTTATTTACTGCACCAGACTGCACACACACACACACACACGGAGAGAGAAGCACATACTCACTGTCTGAGCACCTGAGCAGAGTTAAAGGATCGTGGATACAGTGAGAGTGCTCTTCGGGGGTCTCGTCAGGCTTTGATCTTTGGTATGTACTGAATGTGGAGGTCAGGCATAATAGATTGGGGGGGCTGGCAGGGGCGAAGAGACATGAAGGGGGAGGGAGGGAGCCAGACATGATGGTCACACAGGCCCCTGAAACCTCCCATTAGATGACGGTGAAAGTAAATAGCTCTCGCAAGTTGCTTAAACCTGCGTAGAGTAGCTTATTGGTGGAGTTTAAGTCATCAGGATTGTTTAGATGCAGTTTATATTATTGTACTTACACAGACACACATCCTCCAGTGGTGAAGTTAAAGCTAACTTTATGTAACACTCTCCTTAACTTATTAATAGAGCACGCTACTCAAATCTGTTACTGGTATTTAATTTTATTCTTATGTCCGCCATGCAAACATGCAAGTTCAAATTGATTTTATTGTAGAACAAAAATGTGCTGAGATAAGAAAGCGGCTGCTTTGTTGTAGCTTCATGTTTATCACACAGACATAGGAGCGGTATCAATCGGCTCTGATGCCTAATCTACAGATGCTCCTTGTTAAACAATAAGCAATGAACAATAAGCTTTACTAATAGCCTCCAACAAGATGATTGAACTTCATATTCCATTAAAATAAGGACTTTCCTTGGACTACTTTCTTGCCCTCTACTTCTCCTCATTCTTGCTCTGTTTCTCATCTCCTTTCCATCGTCATATTTCTGCTTTCACCTCCTCTTCTTTCCCTTTATCTTTCCCTTCTCCCAGTCGCCCCCTCCAACGGCGTCATCCTCCTTTCGTCTGCTTTGAGACTCTGTCTACACCTTCGAGGTCAAAGGTTGCTCGTTTAATTGTCATGTACAAACTACGGCCCCACAAAGCGTCTTTGAGCCCGTTATCTCCGACTGAGCGTGCGTGTGTGTGCATATGTTCACTTGGGAGCAATCCTGCCGCGATGGCTCATGCTTTCTAAGTCACTGAGACGGCAGAATGTAATGTGAGTGACACTGCACTTTTTTTTCTTTCTATTTCTGCAAGTTTAAAAGTTAATACAATTTTAAATCAGCATTAAATAGTTACGTTTCCACCATGTGTGTTTTCATCTGCACCTCGCTGAGTCATTGTCAAAAAACTGCTAATGCAATAACCACGTCGGCCAGATAGAGTGAATTTATGACCGCTGTTTCCGCTTCATCGTTATTGTGCTCTGTGTTATGATTGACAGTACAGCTAGTTCTGTGGTGAGCTGGAAAATATTATCCCACTGTATCTGATAGCTGCTCATTCCTACAAGGGCTCTCAAATATATTAAATCTCCATATTTCAAGACTTTAAACCATCTTGACAGTAACTGGTATTTTGACCCACAAAAAAAGCTTTTATTTGAGTGGATCAGATTAAAACAAAGTTCAACAAAACACGTTTTGCATATTAGTTCCGCCTCTTCTCGCTGCCTTTCCCTATAGACAAGAGGCCTGAGCTTGAGCTGAAATTTGCCAGCTGAGTCACCCTCTTCTTTTCCATTAACCCCCTCCTCCTACGTTCTGTGTTTGGTTTAAGGGATATAAATCTCCTCCGCTGGCCTTTGTGGAGTGATTTAGGAGACAGCGGGTAGTCTCTCTCCTGGAGTGTAGAGGTTCAGCCAGGAAGTAGCCTAAATGAGGGACGCACATGAGAGAAAATAAGAATAAAAGATCAATTCAGGATGAAAGTAAAGCAGAATGAGTGGTAAAGTAAGAGAAAAGATTATAGAAAAATAGCAAAAGAGACAATCTAATCTTTCCTCCTGTGCTGATCCTGGAATTGCAGGTCATTGTCATTGTGGACAATCAGGAGGGAAGGATTTTAGGTTTATCTGAAGACTTTATTGCACAATGTGGACTGATTAACTTGGCTTTGAAGTTTGTTTGTTTTTTGTTATTTAAAGTCCCCGAAAGATCATTTCACACACATATTTCCCGACGAGGTAGCAAGATATGATCAGTTTGTTTAAGTTTGAAAAAAGTTTACCAGCTCTCGGAAACTCAAAAACGTTAAGCTCAGTGTAATGGAAACGGAGAAAGTCACTATTTGCATGCTTTTGCAACTGAGCGCAAGAACAAATTATTCTGGTTCTACCTTAGCTGAAGCCAATAGGAAATGTAATGTTGCAGCACAGGTGGAATCGGTAAAAACACAGCGCTGTCAACCCACTTGAACATAGTAACCCAGATCTTCCAGCACTTTTTGTGACGCTATATGATTATTCAATATTTTTCTTAATATCAACAAATACCATGAAAAGATCATTTGTCTTTACTGTCTGTGGCTCTGAGCCTGAAGCCTTTTGGTTCCTACTGAAGATCTTTGTCACAAATGTACAGATGGAAATCTTAAAACAACAACACTGTTTTTCTCAATCAGCTGGATACTGTAGTTTTTAGTAAAAGTTGCTCAAAAAGGAGTACAATTTAGTATTTTCAGTCGCGGATTAATACACAAGCATTTGGGAGGATAAGCGGTTTTGAAAATGGATGGATGGATGGATGGATCATAATAACATAATGTGTCATCCAGGGAATCAATGTGGCTCATTGATGTGTTTGTGGACAACAATGGAGCTCAACGGCACAGAAGAATGAGCTGAATCAGGCTTTGGCAACACAGCCAGTAGAATCAATACATTGTTGGTTTTGGTCTTTTCTAAAGAAAATTATAGAACATCACCAGCCTCATTATTTGATATTGACAGCCAGGATTTATGATTCTGTCTTTGTCCAGGCTTCACCTGTCTGCCACTCGGAGACAAGCGGTTATGTCTGAATGGTGACACAGCAATTACCATAAGTGTCACACAAGTGTGATGGCGGACAGATACCAAGTGCCTAATAGAAGTGTAAACACTCCAGTGAAAGAGGGAAGGAGGGAGATAAAAAACATCCTTTGTGAGTATGTAGGCATCTTGTGATGAATAAAGATGAGACCAAGAACAGGTTAAAAGAGAGGCAGGAGCAAGAGGTGTAAACAGATACCTGACACTGCAGTGCTGCCTGTGAAGTGAATAATTAATATAATATATACACATCGCGAAGCATGCACACATCCACATATACAGAACGTACCTCCTGCACAGGAGGTAAGGTAGATATCTCTCCCGTACACCTCTCTCTCTCTCTCTACACGTGTTGAGTGATGCAATAACAGTTGATCCTGAGTTCTTGAATGTTTTCCAATAGGATAAATCAAATCAGATGACATTACATTGAAAACCAGACAGAACACAAAACAATGCTTTTTCCCCTGCTGTTGTTTTGTTGAGCAGATGTTTTCTAAGTCTGTCTTTAGGTCTTGGTGGCAAACTGTGTTGCCCAAGCAGAGGTCAGAAAATGCACAACTGGCAGTGAAACTTCAAAATATTCAGTCTGGGAACTCGCAAAAGGAATTCAGAGCAGCTCCGTCAACACAGTACTCATACCAACACATCCTTACCTCATAAAATAAGAATTAATAGTATTATCAGACTCACAATGGATAGGCTCTGCCGAGTGAAGCCAATACGGGAGTGTCTTAAAACCTTCATTCTCTCCACTGTCCAGCAGGGCGTGACTCGTCTGGTTGCAAAAAGAAGTCAGATTGTATGGAAGTCTATGAGAAAATGACCCTACTTGAGTTGATTTATTCCCTCAGGGAACGTTGTACCCATTTGGTTTATGGTATGATGTTCTTTTAGTAAATGATCCCATTTAGAGTAAAAAAACAGAGTATGCCTTAGGGTGGGCTTACTGTGATTGGCAGGTCGCAGACGCTACCAGAGCCGTATACAGCACCTCTACCTCTCACCGCATTCCAGATATGGTCACTTCCATTTAACAGTTGCAAAGAGCCGAGATGGCAAAGGCCATAATTGCTGAACTCAAGGCTTCTTAACGGCAGTCCACAAACCAATGGGCGGCGTTACGATGACTACGTCCACTTCTTATCTACAGTCTATGCCGTCGACAGAGATGAGGAGCGAGTGCCACCACCACCAAATCTTTCAAACTTGTAGTCAAGTCCCGGCAAGTGATCTCGCCCGAGTCAATTTCACAGACTTGACATGTCGAAGATGGATGTAATTCCCATGGATCCTGAGCTTCCTGGACTATATAATGAGCCAGGAGGCTCATTCATCCTCATCTATAAGCACTATCCACCATTTGCTGTATTTAACTTGCCATGGGGAGAAAATAGCAGCAGCATTTTTGACGGCCAGAAGAAGGAGTGGCATTATGACGGGGTCAGAGGGGGCTTATGTAGTAACTTAGGGACAGAGGTGGTTAAAGGGGGAGATGGGCTGACGGCAAAGAATGCTGGGAATGCCAGTCATGAGGTAGACTAGGGTTGGGTGGGGTTGATGCAGGCCTGGAGGTCCCACACCAAATCTGATCAGAGGTCCTGATGGCTTTAAAAGGACACAAATGACAGCACCGTCCTGCTCTGTGTGAAAACAATTGAACCAATGAGTTTCGTACTCGTCTGGCTTCAATTAAATTGTTTATACTTCTTGTAAAGAATCAGGGGATTGTTTAACGAAAACCATTTGCTACATGCTGATCTCAAATAGAGGCAGCATCAAGTTTCACAAATAACTGTCACTCGCAACTTGCAGACACATTTGCGAGTCCAACAGGGCTCTCGCATGCCCGTGCATGGTTTTCAAGTGTGGTGTTTCCTTTGATTAGTAAAATGTGTCGACATTTTAATGATCATTTACATCTGCCTTTAATCAGATGTAAATGATCTCATGCTGCAAAATTGGTGAAACAGTCCAGAACTATATCGTGACCTAACAGTGAGGTTCTGGAGCGCTTGGAAGGGATCAAACTGGGGTAAAGGGCGTGGCTGTGTTTTTGAAGTTGTTGTCTCTGATTACATCTACAGTTGCAAAGAAAAGCAGGCATTTGTGCATCCAAGAAAACTGGACTCAAAACGTAGCTTTCCCCGAACCCCCCCCCCCCCCCCCCCCCCCCCCCTCCCCAGCTCTCCACCTGATGACCGCCCCTGCCCCCTCACAAACCAGCTCTCACCTTCTTTTTCTTCTTTTCGTCCCTCCCAACCTGTCCCAGTCAGAGACTCCTCTGTGGTGTCCTCTTTCAGGGCTTTCCTGAAGGAGTTTGGGCTGATGGGAATGGAGCCCGAGTTGTCCATTAGTTAGATTAGCAGCTCTGTGGGGAGGCTCTGGTTCCCTCTCCCCTGGCCGGGACAGACAAAGCTCTGGCTCGCCTGCCATTGTCTGGCTGTCAGTCGGAGCTGGTCACTACCAGAAAAAGGACCCAGATCCGACTGATAAGGTGCTGTGAGCCAGACACTGTGTTATTTACTTGTTAGCACCCCATTCCTATCATGGAAAATGACTGTGCAATTGTACTTTTTGTTGAGGGATTTCTGTGTAACTCTTTCTCAGAATTGTTTGTCAACATGCAAGAGATTTGGGTGAACAACAAAATAATTATGTTTAATGAGGGGTTGTGAATGTGACCAATTATTTTAGGGAGGGGTTGTTAACGTAACACAAATGTGAATTTAGCTATTTGCTGTCTTAACATCGTGTTTTTGTCTGTTAAAGATTGATTTCACCGCCTGCTAATAAAACTATTTATTTATTTATTGCCCCCCGCTCTCTCTCCGTTTCCCGTCTGCCACCACACTCTTCATCTGTCCACCAAAAGCGACAAATGCCAAAAAGTTCCAACTTTAAATAAAAGGGATGCAAATCGTAGTGGCACCATTATAAGGATCCGATAGCACTCTGGCAGGCGTCTACTGATCATGAAACATGATGGGTTGCTAAGCTAGGCTAACTGCCTCCTGGATATGAGTGGTAGAAATCTTATTTTCATAAAAGAAAGTATTGTCAAAATGTCAAACTGGTCCTTCAAAGGAAAGAAACATCAATTTACCCATGCACTTTTTTTTTTTTTTAAGTTTGTACTCAAAATACCTTTTTAAGTGTCTCTTCTTCTCTGTCTTTTTCAGCCTTTAGAGAAAAATGGACAAATCTCCAGCATGACCAGTCTGAATGGACACTCGGAGGACAACACGCTGGCAGAAGGTGCGTGTATGTGTGTGTCTGTCAATACTGTTTATTTACAGTGTGTGACTTTGGCTGATATTCCTGTGGTTGGTGGGGTTAGTGATGTTTGTGTGTGTTTGTGTCTGGGAATTTGTACTGTTTCTTCAGCAGTGGCCAACGGTAAGCTTGTTTGTGTAGGGTCAGTTGTCAGTCTGTGTGTGCGCAGATTCTTGTCTGCAGTTGTCTTGATGGCTTTGCAAGTTTTACTTGATCCTCAACTAATCCCTTTGTCAACACATGCGGGACACCTACATGGGCTTCAGTACAGATGTAGAAAGATTTAGATTTTATCTGTGAGCATCTGCAGATATATCACTTTAAATGTGTCAAACAAATGTAAGAAATATCTTGTTTTTCCTCTCTCTGAACCTCCTTTGGAAAATGTCATTGAAATATATCTTGTCGTAGAGGCAATCTCCGAACCCGTCGGTCTGATGACGGATAAGCCTCTGGATATTTCTGGGGCTCTGGTGTAGCCAGCAAATATCTTCCTATGTTCCGAACTTCCTTTTCCGTGTGCTGCTGTTTACAGTCCAATTTGCAAGTAAAGATGCAAGACTGGAGTTGGAATTTAGAGACAGTTTTAATTTTAAACCAATAAAAAGCTAATTCCTCATCAGACGATAGCCGGTGGATTCCCAGACTGCATTTCGGCCGGTGCGTTCCGCCTCATTTGCTCTCCACACAGACTTTTTACCTGCATTCAACTAAAGCCTGCTCGAACGTAATTGATTGAACATGTCCAATACCAAAACGATTCTGCATGTGGATGCAAAATCTGTTCATAGAGATTGAAGTAAAAACTAATGTAATACCTCATGTTTCTCTTGTTTAGTTGACTCATCAAAACGTTGTTGTTATATAGTGGAAAGATTTACAGACGACTGTCTTTGGTCTTATTAAATTAGTAACCTGAGATAATCATTAACCAGTAATTAACTGGCCAAAATGTAATTGTTAAATGTAAACTCGCATGTGCACCAACCTGCTCTGTCCATCTCCAGCAGCACCCTCCTATCTCCAGAGTTACAGTTGTTTATTTTCTATAGTGTCTCCTTCAATCTGGGAGGGCTGTAGGATCCCGTACACCCTCCCTAAATATTTAGCAGGCCATGACCCGGGCCCCGCAAAAAGCAACCTGCGCATTTCATAATATGTTATGGCCCAGGGGAAGGGGTAACCCTACACTACTTAAAACGCAGCGATATGTCACATACCACTCCATCAAATAAGCTATTTAATAAGCTATTTAATGAAGCGATTCTGTCCGTTTATAGAGAAACCCAATACCTTCTTCAGAGCAGAGATACAGAGCGGAGGAGTTGATGTGGCATGTGGACTAACAGAGAGTAATTTGGTTGTTGAAATTGTTGCTTCTGTGGACATGTACTGTAAGTTAATTAATAACGCGGAAAGATATAGAACAGAAAAGAGGGGGTCAGGAATTCTTAGAAAGTAAAGGCTGCCGACCATTTGATTTCATGTCCTCAAAACCAAGTCGTATTGTCTTCAAGTCAATATTATCAAACTTTTTGAACACACAAAGTAATACGTCTCATTTTGCCATTTTCTTTTTCTTCTGAATTGATAATGTGGCACCTCATGATGAGAGCTGATTGTGGATCTGCTGAGAGCCGTTTGGGTAAAACACATACTCACACTCAGACTCGAACCCTACTCTACCCGATTAAACTGGGAACCCTCGGAGTCTGAACTGACCTACGAATGAAGCAGCGAGCTGACTGATACTTCCCTCACAGAACCTGGTGCTCTCACAAGCAGAAGGTCTACAAACTGGAGACAAATAACAGAAAACAACTGAAGTTGTGAAAAGAATTTCAAGGCTAGAGATTAAATGAAAGCAGGGGAGTGAAAGGAAGGGAGATCCACTTTAGGGAACAAGAGAAAAGATAGTGAAGTGGAAGGTATGGAGGGGTTTTACATCCCAGCGCTTCTCTACCTCTGTGCAGCCTGATAAAGACAGCAATGCATTGTGGGAGGCAGGAAGAGAAGAGGAATCTCTCTGATAACAACGAAAAATAACAAAAGACAGGCTGCACATCAAAAGGCTGACGCATGAGCCAAAACACACACGCACACACACACACATGCACAGGCATACACACACATGTGCATGCACAGGCATACACAAACACACAACCATAATCTTGCTCTATCAGGTATAACAGTGTGTTTTCGGTTTGAGTGCAACCCGATGGTGAAACGCCACACCCAAACACATCACACACCAGCTTGGATAACATGACGGTCTTGTTTAACTCACTTTCTTAAAAAAACAATACCTGTTGGTTTGGTGCTTGTTTTTGATATTTAAATTGCATTTGAAGGAAGTCAAAGGTTCTGGAAACTCATAGTATCGGACTCTGCTGCAGACTTTAATGTGCATTTCTTAAGAAAGAAAGTCAAAAAGTTTAGGTCCAGTTTATGCGAAAAGCAAACCGCAGGTATAAATGTTGCAGCTAAAATATTTTTACTCTGTCATGGAATGTGTAATTAAATTGCAGAAAGTATTTGTTTAAAATGGTATCAAAGTATGAAGATGATGTGGAGTTACATTTTCCAGTGTGCCCGTCAACAGTCGACCCCTTTTGTGAATACAAACACTAAATCTGCTTTCCGTCAGTTTAGCATAAAAATGGCACACAATTTGACTGAAAATCATTCTATAAGTCTGTTTTTACCTCCTTGAGTGCCAGATGGGCTGAGAAAGCCCAGGCAGGAGAGCTCAGCCTTAGGAATGCAGAGTTCACAGCGAGTTATTAGACAGAGAGGAACTGAATAAATATTACATGGAAGCAGAGTTTTGAGGGGAAATGTTTCTTTGCTCAAGACAAGAGAGAGGCGAACAAAGAGCAAGAGAAAGGAAGGTTTAAAAATAGAGAAGAAACCGTTAACTCACAGTTATCCATGATTGGTGCAGCCACATATTGCATCAGTCTATAACAAAGTGCATCACTCCTACCCGTTAAATCAAAATGAGACATATTGTCACTTCAGCTTTTGTCTTATTTGTGTGTACATCAGAAAATCATGTGTTATTAAAGAAACCATGGGAATCTTTTCAGACAGTCTTATTCGTAACAGCACGATTTGTTGTGTGCTGTTTTGAGTGTAGATGCGTGTTTGGGGTTTTTTAGTTTTAGGGGTGTGGGCGCATGAGGTGCAGTGGGAGCCCAAAGACTGACATCATAGCTGATGTAATTCACTGGCTGGAGCGTTGGCGGCCCCTCCCAGATGGCCCACAGGCTTTAAGAGAGGACAGATGGAGTTTTCTGGAAGGTTTGAGAGGGAGAGAGAATGCTGACTGGGATCGTGTGTTCTTGTGTTCACTGCAGTTAGTGTTTGTGTGCAGCGACGCTGGACATCCTCCATAGGTCAAATCATGCTTTTCTGCTTGTTTCATCTTACCAGATGTGTGCGGTTCACCATATTAAATCAATTTATTGAATTTATTCCTTAAAGTTTGTGCACAAGTCAGTGTCAGAACTGTAAGTTGTTGGTTCAAAAGAAGAACAAAGAACATCTGTTGCTCGCTTTACTTGTGCTTGAATGACTAATCAAACCGTCGGAGACAGAAAGTACACGATTTAATACATTAGTTTATCAAATAAAACTTCTTCACGGTGAGTTTTTGCAATGTTTTCCTGTCATATTATTAAAAATTCAGTTTCTATTTCAGTCTCTGGAACTGGAACTTGTAATTGTTTTTGACATAAACAAATCAATAATAGTATTCAATGCAGACGTGTTAATCATTAAGGAAATCAAGTAGAAGGGGCTTCAACGTGTTGTACAATGTGTCAACTTGTACTACATATTGCAGCAGTCCAAGTGTGTCAAAAGGTCAAACAGATCCCAGGTGTGTCATGAATTGTCTCTGTCTTTGCTTTTGGTTACAGGTGTTAACTTTTACAAGATGAACATATTGCAGGCTGTGTGTGTGTGCGTGCGTGCGTGCGTGCATGCGTGCGTGTGTGTGTCGTCAGACATTTGTAGCCATGTTGCCAAAACATTCATCATGCCTGTGGAAGGGACCTCTCCCTTCACTTAAACTATGTCGGGTCTCTGCCAATAAGGCGGTACAGTCATCATAACACAATCCAGCCGCCTGGATTGTTTCTTTTGGATTTTTGCCCCTTTTACATTCGAACTGACAAAACTCATAACAGGTCTCCTGTTAGGGTTTTCGTGTGCGTCTTTTTCTCCTGCAGTCAAAGTACTGGGAGGAATTATTTTTTCCTTGGTTTGTACTGTATTTGTGCAGATGCTGATCCATCAACTTGGAGCGCCCCTCAGTGAAAGGAGATGATCCCAGAGGAAAGTGTTAGGGATGCAGAGTTTTAGATTGGACTGCTTAAGAGGCCCTCAGTCCCTCGTGATTCATCATTGTCCAGTCAGTAGTTCAATTATGCTCATCAGGGCAGCATATTTTATTCAGTCTATTGTTATGAAGTGGCAGCTTGAAGGATACACTTCAGGGCAAGAGGGGATAGAAGAACTCTATTAGAAAGCTGTCGTTTGTCAACTGCTCTCTCAGCCTCTAAACTGATCAGACAGAAAGCCTTTTTTCTCCTCCTGCTCAAACACAATGGGCAGCTCTTAGTGTTTCTGGTAATAGAAGCAACCTCGATGACATTTTAGCTTTATAAATCAACTGTGAGTAAGTTCTGTCTCACCACAAAATCGACAGTCACCAGATCAGCTGACGGCAAGCTCATGAGAAATCTCATCTGTCATCTGATTGCACCCTCCAAAACACTGACGGCCAACTGTCCCAAATAATATTGAATGGTCTCTTTACCAAACATACACCTCCCCTCGACCTCAGCCCACGTAAGTGTTTATGTCATGAATTTAACATTAATTCACTTGTGTTTTGCTCTGCAGCTTATTGTTGTAGCTTTTATTATTAAACTCTAACAGCCTAATACTATATATTATGATATATATGTTTGAACAGATCCCTCCCACCAAAAATGTGTGTACTGTTGGTTCTGGTCTTACAAGACAAGCTTCTGCAGGTCGGTGAGGTTTAGCTCAGCGCTGCTTTGAGCTAAATGCTAACGTCAGAATGCTTACATATCTTATAGGGTGTGCAGCCCTGTTGCAACCAAATCATCTAAGATGACTAAACTAAACTCAAAAGTTGTTGGAGTATTAAAAGGAGTGTCTCGGGTACAGTGGGCCTAGTGGGCATTACAGTAATAAGGTCAAACTCATGGTAGACTCCCACCAGGACTCTCAGACCCCCGGGACCCTCTCGTCTCCGCAGGCGCTTCTCTCTCATCTTCCCGGCATCAGGGAACCTAATCTCCCTCCTCAAACCCTAACCTCCAGCAGGCACATGGTGGATTGAGAGAATGGACGAGGAATGTGAGTGCCCCCCCCCCCCCCTTCTCCTTCTCCTTTAATGGCGTTATGGCCTATGTTACAGTGCAGCAAGTATCCATATACTATAATAATTCCATTTTACCTTGAATGATCAAATATGCTTTATAGAAGTGCCAAGAATGTGTCAGTGAGGTGAGGTTTTTCACTTGTCTACTACTCCAGTGATCTTCTTTGTTCCGCCCTGTCTTAAGTTACCCACATTTGTTTCGAGTAAAGCCTCAAAACAAGTAAAATTGTTGTGGAAACAAGTACAATTACTCGATTGGGTTATGACTTTTGCAAGAAAAATATATATTTAAACACTGAGTTGAGATATAAACCATTTTTGAATGTCGATTTAGCCCACATTATTGGATCTCTGCCAAATTCTAAGCAGAGCCACACAAAGGACGATGTGTGAGGAAGATGGATAAGCAGCCAGGAAGAGCATGAAGGATAAGAGCAATTGTTCTCAAGAAACACAGCTGGGGATGGAGTGGGAACGAGGTGAGCCACTGTTTGGGCCGGCCTGTTTCTACTATTTGATAAAAAGCTTCCATCCGGACTACCTATGACCACACACAAACGTTTGAAATGCGCATTTTTGTGCATCTCATAGAAGCAGCAAGTTGACAAACTGATAATTCCTTTTCATTCAACTCTTTCGCTGTCACACTCGTTCCTTTTCTACGCCGGGAGGGACTTCTTTATATCTACACGTCCCCCATTTTCACAATTCAGTCTGTACTGGAAGACTCAACCTTGCATAACAACAACTGGAATGCCAAATTGCAGGACAGATATTTCAGGAATGTAAGAATAACAGATGGTAAAACTTGCTAAACATAGCCCTCTGGAAGAAATGCTGCTCTTCACTTAAGTATAAAATAACAGTTTTTGTCGTGGGACTGCCATGAAGACCATCAGTAACAGAAGCTCACGTATTTGATCTCAAGTGCATTTGTTTCCAGTTGCGTGCAAGATAAGATTGATTTTATGGAACCAACACCTTCTGCGTCAATGCTGAAAGCTGTAAACATGATTCCCCATTGTTTTCCAGCAAAACTAAACAAAAAGTGGTCACGTAATTCTCAAACTTGAGACGTCACATCTACAGTGTTTATCTCATCACGCTACATCACATTATGTGCGGGAATAATGTCAGCGAGAAACAAGGCGGAAGGGTTGTTGGACAGAGGAAACGGGAAAAAGGAAGAGGAAGCCGTGATGTCAAGAATTGACTGTGTTTCCTGCCCGACATTCTTATCCATCCCTCCGGCCAACACAAGGGGTGGGATAGGGCCTCAAGAGGATAGAAGAGACAGAGGGGAAAGTGGTGGAGAGGGAGAAGGATTAAAGACGACTGCAGTGTGGATTCTGGAGATAAAAATTAAGTTGTGAAAGGAGCAAAACGGAATACAAAATGGAGAAGAAAGGAGAGGTACTGAATGAAGAATCTCTCTGATCTCGGCCCGTTTCACACACTCACGGCCCTCATTTCCCTTTCCTCCAATTATTTCAACATCATCCTATCCAGTTCTTGGAAGAGTAGAAGGCGTTTTCTTCTTTGCTGTCCAATGATGTAATTTACTTCTTTACAGGCTGCAAAAAGCCCCTCCGCCCAGCACCCCAACCCCCACTCGCCCGGCCATTGAAGACCCCTCCTCAAACATTCCTGAACTCAGACACGTTTTCTGATTTACTGAGATATGAAGGGCGTCACCGTCCCAGACATGGCGCTTTGTTATCCTGACTTAATGGAGGTTTAAATACAAATTCACTCTCATTTATTTATTGATGTGATGGAAATATATTGAATTAAATGAGCTTTCATCTATTGAAAGAGTATTTTGTCGTTCCCTTCAGTAGCTTCAAGGTTAAAATTGCCCGACAGCATCATATGACATTTATTTATCAGCTAGTGTGAGCTCTTAATTTAAGTTATATAATGTTTACATTGAGTGAAATAAGAAATTAACCGTTTAAGTGATTTCTCAAAGCAAAACTGGAAAAACTGGAAAATTCTGAGGTTCCAGCTTCTCAAATGTGATTGTTTTATTGGTTTCTTAGTCTCATATGATAGTGAATTGAATATATTTGGGCATTTAGGCTGTTGATCAGACAAAACAAGACATGTCGCAATGGGTTCTGGGAACTTGTGATTGGGTTTTTATGAAACATTAGCTGTGGGATTAAACTGTGTTTTGCTGCAGATAAGTTTGAAATGATCCTGGCCTGGCGGGTTTGTACGATTCAAGTGGTTATTAGAAAATAACATGTGTGGTTTATAGTTTTTAGTCAGCATAAAGACTAAATAAAGTCAGAGATGGTTATTATTCTCGTAGGATTTGTTGATAATAAATTTTAAGGGAAATGCCAGCCTTGTCCTCTCACTTCACGTTGAATCCCATATGGATGTCTTTCCCATAGAGCTCAGTGTAGCCTGAAGCTGTGCCTAAATTAAAATAGTTTAGCGTGTATGGAAGTCCAGGAATGTGACTGATGTGAGTGAGTCATATGAGGGAAGTTGGAAAGGAAAGAAAGATGTGGGCCGACCCAACAGAGTTACTCTCATCAAACTTTGAATTCCCTTTGGTCTGACTCACTGTCCACTCAGCATAATATACAGCAATGTCATATTGGTCATTATGTAGTACAGTACACTCAGTGAAATACCATCCAGATGAGTCAGATGAGAACAGAAAGTCTCACTGGTGTGAAGAATCACATTCTAAGTAAATGACTGTGATCAAATGATATACCCAGAGAGTTCTCTCGTAACATACATAGTAATGCTTGGATATAATTCAATTATTATATTATAATTACAATTACAAGTTGGCTCTTTGCAAAAAGAAAAGCAAACGTTTATCCGTACTGTTATGAAGATTCACTTTATTATCCTCTGGAGCTTTACACTGAACATTTTATATCTCATTAGATCTGTAGCTATTTTCTTTCCTTCCCCCCTCAACTCCTCAGTTCTCCTTTGTGGTGTCTAGTAAAGAAAAATGCAACAATTAGTTTCACCCACATTGTTGTTACTGGTTGTTTTTTAAGCTGTCGTCTTTACACCTAAGAAATGGAGAACATATGCAGTTAAAGAGTTTCATGAACTAAGAAAATTATGCAAACGTTCCTGTGCATGCTGCTGGCTGTCCTGCCGATCCATCAATAATCTAACATTTGTAGCTGATATTTGCTTGATTATTGCAGCTATGCTTGTTATCAATAAATTCCCTATGTATACAGTGCCCACATTTAAAAGTGTACACACTTTTGTTTGAGGGGGGCTTTCAGACGGCACTTGATTACCACTGTTATCACCCAGTTTGGGATCCTTCTGGATGGAATTCACACATTCCTCTGGGACAATGCTGAAGTGTGACATCTGATTATGCTGGTATTTACCTGAGGATTTATCTGCAATTCCTTCTAGTCCCCCCCCCATCCCCCCCACACCCGAGACAAAAGCTGAATTAAATGTGTCTGCATTGGAGTAATTGAGAGGGGCCTATTAACATTCACAAGGGGCAGGCAGCAACTCAATGGCACCCTGTGCATGTTGGGTTTAGGCCCTCAGTATGTACTTTGCCTCATAAAGGGATATATTTGGAGAGTTTGGGGACTATACCATGAAGTAACATTTACTCTATTTTGAATTTCACTTAAAATAATTTTGGATCGGGAACTCAGTCTTAAAAAAAACCATTTTCAGATGTGAAAATTCATAATTGTAAAGTAACATCCTGAAACCCCCTCTGGTTTGCCTCTGTCAACATTCCTCCACATGTCTAGTGACATGCGCCATGTGATACGTGGGGAGACCCCGTTTGCCCCCTACAAAGGGGGAGTACAGGGGAGAGGGGTGTGGTGGCTGCTTACGAATGTTTTTCAGCTGGTCTTCCAAAAAAAAAACTCTGTGAGAAACGGCCATTTGAGGAAAAACATGGGTTTTAAGGGCAGGGAAGGAGATCATAGCAACACTGTGCATGAGTTTGTGTGTATGAAATAGCGGGAGACACTAGTTTCTGTGGGGGGATGCTTTGCAAATGCTTCCGAGAGAAATCACATGATGAGCTCCAGTCATCATGGCTGGACAGTGGGGTCTGGGGGGGGCGGGAGGGGGGGGAGGGGGGGGGGCTCATTCAGAACAGCTGAAGAAAGGAGAGGGAGGTGGGAGGAAGAGGGAGGCGGGGGTGGTCCTAACATGACGTGTGTCAGTCTGTTGAAATGTGTGTGGATTCCTTTCCTCTGTTCATACTGGCTGAGAAGCACTGGAAGAGAGAGGGAGACACACAGCTCCTGCCCTCAGACTAACGAGTGAAGACGGAGCCAACAAGCAAACCTTACAGACTTAACTGAGTGTGCACAGAAGTGAAGGAAGGCAAGAGAGGGACCAATTTTAGAAATATTTTTTTTAAATATCCACAACATTTTTTGTACGTTTTTGAAGAAAGAATTTTTGGACTTTTACCAATGCTTGGGACAATAACACTAACGGGTAAGAAAAATCATTCAATATAGTCTCATTAATGTTATGTTTTTCAACTATGTATACTGCTTTACTGTGCCAATTGGACCTATTTAGTGGAAACTAGTCATTTATTCAGGATATGTCTGAAACTGAAAGCATTGGTGAGCTATTCTCACACAAATGAGTATAGCTGAGGGCATTGTTGTGCAGAGGGTGTGGTTGATTAGCATTGTGGTTTGTAGTTCTGGCTTGGTGGGTGATGGTTTTACTTTGGCCACTGCAGGGCTTCCTCATGTAGAAAGTCTTTTGAGTGCTGTAGTTTTCTTATTTTATCAACTTTTATTTAACCCTGTTATGAGCTTAACTTCAAAGGTGTACCATCAAGTGGTCTTTCATCATTCTTGTTCATCACGAGTAGCTTTTCAGAATGTGTACAAGAAAACAGCCCCCTTTTCTAAAAACCTGTTTATCGACTGTGCCGAGAGGTATTACAGTGTACCATCTCTAGCCAAAGCCAACTGCTGAGTACCCTAATGTGTGAAGTATACTTTTACTACCACCGAACTCCTTGATGGGAAAACCATTTCATCAGGTGACAGCTGCCAGATAACAATATGAATACAAAGACGCATTTATAGAAACATTTTGAAAGCCTGCTTTGAGCTTACATCCCTGTCTGAGCCAGCTCCCTGTGTACCATCATGTGAAGCATTTCATTAGAGAGTGGGATCCTAATTCCTACTGGGGTTAATCAGCAGCTTAGCCACAAAGGGGAGGGAGGGAGGAAAAAGAGCCTAAGAAATTAATTGCATGCCAATACCAATTCTTCTTAAGTTCATACCTGGGATTGATGGTTCAAATTAAAAAGATCTGTAATGTTTTGCTTTGTTGTGACCTCAGGTTTTGGTTTCATATATATATATATATATATATATATATATATATAGTGTTTGTTATGTTATGTTATATATATATATATATATATATATATATATATAGTGTTTGTTATGTTATGTTATATATATATATATATATATATATATATATATATTTATATAATATATTATTTATTATTATTTATATTAATTTATTATATTGTGCTGTGGGCTAATTCCCATTCGACATTTAATTGATGTTAATTAGATAAATGGTGCTACAGTGGGTGTTGCTAGTGCTGTTGATGTGTGGGTCCTCTGGAGCCCCACAGAGACTTTGACCACACCTTTGAGAGAGGGAGCACTGGTGTCTGTTGGGGGAGGTGTGGGGAGTCTCCTTGCCCTCTTTTTAACTGACTTCTTTTGTTTAAAGGGCTTTCTGCTCCAGACTGATAATTACAACAACGATTTGCATATATTTGGCAAAGTTTGTAAATAGTGTCTTGAAACAATAGCTGCCATTCAGCTTCCCAACTGCCCCTAACCACCCCCCTCCCCCACCCCGAAACAACACACCACAAATACGAGTGCTGAAACAGCCACAACAGAAACATCAACAACATATCTGATCTCATTGGAGACTGGAGTCGATTTTAATTGTTTTTTTTGGGCTGCGTCATTGCTATTTAACATGAGAGCATCGCCTTACCCCATGCTCTCACACTCACACATAAACAAAGTGTGTGTCCAGCTATGAATGTGTGTGTCAAATATATGTAACACCCACTAGTAGAGGCTTCTGGCCCAAGGGCAGAGACCCTGCCCCCCTACTTCCCCCTCAACGCCATCCCTTCATCTCTTAACTGTCCCCTCCTCACCCCCTGTAGCCTCACCCCTCACACTCACATTCTTTCTGGTACAGTCGTTATTTAAAACGCCCACCCTCCTTCACCACACATTAACCTCCCCCCCACCACAAACCAAATCAATCTAGGGATGTTAACAGTTGTGTTGCTGTAAAAAAACTAAAACTTGGGGCCGAAAAACAAAGATCAAATAGGTGAGAGAGATGCCAGTAGTCTGTTAAATCAACATGGTCCCTGTTTTATTATCCATGTAGATACACATGGCCTCGTCTGGCTTTTTCAAACAGTCGGACCCCTCCCTGTGTGTGTGTGTGTGTGTATACACACACACACACACACACACACACACACACACACACACACACACACACACACACACACACACACACACGTAGGCAGACAGAGACATCTTCATTCAAAAGCTGTTTTACTGCACTAGGACTTCATTGACCACAGCTTAGAGGAGCTGCTTTAATTATGTACACTAACAGCAATTTGCAGTTTTTGCATATTTGAGATGAAATAATTGTTGTACATATGTGGTTTCATATGACACAAACATAGATCTGGTGTTTTGTTGTCTGGTTTTACTTTCTTGCAACAACAGTGTGATGGGACGCTGAAAATAACACCTATGTGAGAGATAGCCCACTGCCATGTGACAATGTTGTATTTTGTAAATTACTCAGGCTTTTTTTGTATGTTAACACTATTTTGGTAAAGTCAGCAAACTTCTCCCAAGCTGCAGCGTGTCTTGATAATAGAAAAGTTGACCACCCCCCTTCTTTTATTTTCGGAGGCCTGGGAGGGTTAGCATGCTATTGTGTTTGCATGAGTGTGAGTCTTGGGATGGGGGTGGGTCCCCATCCATCCTGCTGTTGTGGAATTTGGGTCAAGGAGATTGGGACTTTTTTTTATTTTAAGGAGGGTAGTAGAGGCCTGTATTGTTTAGTTTGAATCCTACATGGGCACAGTCGAGACACAGACAAACCGGGAAAAAAACAAAAAACATTCCTGAAGTCCTCTGGCATTTAAATTCAGGTTTAGAGCATCTGAAAATAATTTCCAGCATAGCTCACATTCCACTCAAGTCAAATCTATATATACATATAAGACATGGGCGTGCCCTCACAAATAACATTAGGGTATGAAAGCATGTGTTTATTTGATCCAACACATTTAGTGTGAAATGCTGCTCTTTGGTGAGGTTTTAACCTAATTTCTAGAAATAATATTTTTTTCATTTTAAAGGTAAAATATTCTAGGAATGCAGTACTACTGAGTCATGCCTATAATTTAGGAAAAGGATGTTGGTGCATAGTTTGATATTTTTGTGTGAGACCAAAACCAAGAGTCATCTTTCACATATGTATTTATGCATTGTATCCAAATTTTTTTTATTGAATTTTTCAAATTCTCCTTGTTTTTACATGGTATTTTTGTAAAATAGGTACTTCCCACAGTTCTGCAGGGTTTTAGGGAGTGCATTTGTGTCTTTGTGTTTCCCAGGGTGTGTAATCGGGTAAGATGATAGCTTGGCATTAAAAGTCCTGGGAATTTGTTTTGAGAGTCCAGGGGTATCGGATGTGAGGTTTTCCAGACTGTAGTTGAAAGGCAGAGAAAGAAAGAAGAAAAGCTTTAAACACTGGCAGGTCATCATCCCCCTCCACCGTCCTCTGTCAAAACACAGATACACATGGCAGGCAGACGGCTTGTGTACGTGTCGTGTGTGTGTGTGTGTTTGTCTCTAATCTCAGCTGATAATACAACATCTGTATTAGATTTGACAACTACCTGGGAATTACCCACAGTAATGGTGGTTGCCTGGTTGTGTTATAGGTCTGCTCACATGATTTCCACATTTCCTCAAGCAATTCACTCATTGTGTAACATTTTCTACAGAACTCCTATTGGGGATTTCAGTTTTATTTGTTTAAATGCTTAAACCTTAAAGACATGTTTGGCATGTTTACATAGCACAGGATTAGCTTGGCAAAATTACAATCTAATTGTCTAATAATCAATTTTGTCCTCAAATGCTTGATCAAATCTGCTAACGATCACAGCAAATCCGTTCTATACAACGTTTCGGATTAAAGGAACTCTATTAAAAGTGTCTCATAGCAATGAGACACTTTTAATAGAGTTCCCCTGCAATAGGCACAGATATTTTTTTATTCAACACAGATTGCTGTCTTAATATGATAAATTGCAAAGTTAGAAATTGTAGCTCTGGGGCAAAGCATTTATTTTTATGTGAATATAAAGTGATCTTTCTGTAACAAAGTAGGAGCTGTAAGTTGTAAAACTGCGAGACCACTCAGAAATACTTTATCAAACTTCATCGAATACTTTTTTTGTCATTTCAGTTGGCCAACCTGATGGTGTGGCTCAGAAGGAGGAGGCTCCTGAGACGATGGACACCATCCAGGGGGAAGTGGCTCCTCAAGTAAATGGCGAGAAAGTGGAAAAAGAGTCTCCTGATGCCAATGACATCTCGGCTGTTGAGGAAAAAGCAGCGGAGGAGAAACCCGAGGATGCCAGTGAAGTGGGCTTCAAGAAGATTTTCCGCTTTGTGGGCTTTAAGTTTACACTGAAGAAAGACAAAAGTGAGGAGAAAGACCCTGTGAAGCTATTGACAGTCAAAGATAAAGAAGAAGGACAGGAGGTCGGTGTGACTGATGAACCTACAAAGGAGGAAGAAGCTGCTACTGCTGAGGAGAAGAGCTCAACTGAAGAAAAGGAGGCTGATACAGAGGCATCTACTGCTGAGGCTGAAGCCATTAAAGCTGACCAAGCTGAAACCACCGACACCCCAGCTGAAGATACAACTGCTGAAGCTGCTGATGAAGGAGCTGAGAAGGAAGGAGAGACCACCATGTCCCCCTTCAGGAAGCTCTTCAGTGGAGGACTTTTCTCTAACCTGAGAAAAAAAGCCAGCATCAAGAAGACAAAAGAGGAGGAAGACAAGGAGGCAGCTGTTGAGGAGGAGACACCTAAGACAGAAGACGCTGCTGCTGCAGAAGAAAAAGAGGAGAAAGATGAGGTTGACCAAGAAACTAAGGAGAAGACACCAGCAACTCCAGAGGAAGTGAAAGCAGAGAGTACCGCGGAGCCGGAGGTCACTGTTGAAACCCCTGCTGCAGCAACTACTGATGAGACCAAACCAGAAGAGGAAAAAGCAGAACCTAGTGCAGAAGAGGAGAAGGCTCCGGCAGAGGTGACGACTGAGGCCGAGCTGCTATCATCACAAGAGAAGGTCAAGCCCCAGGGAAGCCCCCTGAAGAAGCTTTTCACTGGAGCTGGCTTAAAGAAGCTCTCAACTAAGAAACAGAAGGCCAAGAAAGACACTGAGACGAAGCTCACTGAGTCTGGGGAGCAGATGGCTGGGCAGCTTCAATCCACTGAGTCGGCAGAGAATCCAAAAGCTGACAGTGGGCCCTCCTCTCCCGAGGAGTTGGGAGAGCATGCTATTGCTGCGGAGGTGACCCAGAATGAGTCTAGCCAAGAGACTGATGGGGAAGTTGCCTCTGATGGAGAGAAGAAAAAAGAGGGTATCATTGCCTGGTCCTCCTTCAAGAAACTAGTCACACCCAAGAAGCGTGTAAAAAGGGCCTCTGAGAGCGAAGATGAAGCCACAGGTGAGAAACCAGCAAAGTCAGCCACCCTGTCCTCTTCTGAGAGTGCCCCATTAGCAGATAAGAGTGTAGAGGAGGAGGAGGCCAAAGAGGATAAGCCAACCGAGGAAGAACCAAAGACCGAAAACACTGAGAAACTGGTCAGCAGCACAGAGGAGCCCAAAAAGAAAATGGACACTTCAGTCTCCTGGGAGGCTCTAATGTGTATGGGTGGACCCAAAAAGAAGACTAGGAGGACCTCTGATTCTGACGATGAGGAGACCAAGGTAGAAGAGGAATCGGCTGCAGCAGCGTTAGAAGGGGAGCAGGTGGGCAAAACTGAGGCTGCCATTGTTAGTTCCCAAAACACAGACAGTGATGCGGAAGTTGTTTCCTCCACTGAACCTTTAAGCCCCCTTCCTGAGAAAGAGTCCACTTGGGACACACTGAAACGCATGGTTATGCCAAAGAATAAGGCCAAAGTCGATGAAAAGCCTGAGGAGACTACAGAACAAGTCCAGTCAGACAGTGAAGCACCAAAAGATGAGTCCTCTTTCTCTTTGAGGAAGCTCTTCCCCGGACGCAGAAAGAAGAAGGCTGAAAAACAAGCTTCCACTGAGCAGGGTGAGGAGGACTCTGACACCCCAGCTGTGGTTCCTCTCTCAGAGTATGAAGAACAGGTTGAAGCTGAACAGGAAGCACCAGCAGAACCTGCTAAAGTCCAGATTACGGTAACCACTGAAGATAGATCCCCTTCATGGATCGCAGCCGTTGTCGAAGACGGTGACGATAACCATGATCAGCTGAGTGACATTCCAGAGGAGGCGGAGAATGCTGCCACGCCAAAGTCTGTTGATGCTGACATCGCATTGGATGAAACTGAGGACAAGGAAAATCTGTCTCTTGAAGTTCCCAAACTCACAGGGTGCAGACTGTCCACAGCTGAGGTAAAGCCTGTTGCTCCAGCTCCATCTGCACAAACTACTCCTGTTCCTGCTCCTGAGTCAGAGAGCGCGCAGGAGGTTATGGAGAGCATACAGGCCGAAATAAGTGAAATTCCACTCCAGACAAATGTGACTGTTGAAGATGTACCAGTAGAGGTAGCTTCTGATGAAACAGAGTATGAACCACCAACTGCGAATGCAGAGTCAAAGACATGTACCACCCTGGAGCCACATGATCTTGATGAAGCCATGGCTATCTGCACTGGCCTTGGAACCACTGAGATTGCCAAAGTGTCTTTGGAGAAACCTGTGATGCCCATCGTAGAGCCTGTGGCCGTGATCCATGATGTTGTAATCACAGAGATGTCAGTAAAAGAGAAGTCAGAAAGTACAGAACAAGTCATCGTTGAAGAAAATGCCATAATCAATGCCGAAGTGCACCAAGTAGAAACCACCGAGCTTGGGTCTGTTGTTGAAAGTTCACAGAGTGACATGACAGCCACTCATGCAGCCAGTGAGAGCCATGAACCCGAGATTGAGAAGATTGTAATGGTCAGCGCTGTTCAGGTGGAGTCTCAAATGATTCAGCCTCCCACCACGAACTCTCCTAAGGATGCCATGAGAGGTGATCCCATTACACCAACAAGTGAAACAACTGTTTGCACACAGAGCGTAGAAGTCACTGAGCCATCTGTCGAAACCAAGGAGGTGGAAATGGATGTGGAGCAGCTTGCTGCCACTGAAGAAAATACTGTAGAAGAGGTACTTCAGTCTGTAACTGTAGAGATCACCTCCAACATGTGTGAAACCCCAGTGACCCCCATCACAATGGAGACTGAGCCAACCATCCCTGTAGTTGTACCAAGTGATGAGGTTATTATCTCAGAAACAGTGGTCCTTGTGGCGCCATTCAGTGTGGCAGCATCAGACATGGTTGCCATGGAAATTACAGTCGCCGATGAATCAACCCAGATGCAGGAAACCAAGGAGGAGAGTAAAGTTGAAGAGACTGTGGATGCCACGGCCACTCAAACAGCAACATCAGAGATCAGTGCAGTCACTGAGCAGTCCAGCAACGATATGAAGGAAATGAAGATCGACGTCCAGCAGACCAGTGAAATTGAGGCTCAGAGCATCGTCATTGCCCAGGCTGTCATTCAGGATGCCGTGGATAAAGTTTCAGAAGACGTGCCTGAGTCGGAAAAGCCCACCATGCTTACACCAGTCCAGGCTGTAGCAACAATAGAGGAAGAGATTGAGATCACCCCTATTGTTATCTCTGACACTCCTGTTGCTCAGCTGCTCCATGTTGCCATGGAGGTCATTGACCCAGTCCCAGTAGAGGTCACAGAGAGCCTTGATGCCTCTGTAGAGGAGCATAAGACAGTGAAAGGGTTGCAGAAAGCTGTGGAGGTAAAAGTAAGTGAAGAAATTGTAGTAGTGGAAGAAGTTGAAGAGATAAAGGCAGAGAGTCAGACCGGCGAGGAGCTTGAGCAAGTGAAGGAGGAACAGAGCAAAGTAGACGCAGAGGTTCAGGAATCAAGTGTAAAAGAAGCAGCTGAGGAAGTGGAACCACAGTCAGAGGAATCAAAGTCAGAGGCCCCGTCAGAGCAGAATGAAGAGAAAGTGCTTGACATGCACATGCCAGTCCAAGTGGTCCTGCAGACAGCGCAGGTGCTTGAGGAGGCGTCAGTGGAAGAAGAGGCGGCGGTAGAGTTCGACTGCAACGGTTCTGTGGCCGAAGACACCGACGTAAAGGCGAAGAGGGCCGCAACTGAAAGCAAACCCTTAGCGCGGTCAGAAGAACCCCAAGCATCGGCTTCCAGCCAAGTAACAGAGGCCGAGGCACCAGAAACACCGTCGGGAAAGTGCGCAGAAGTGATGGCGCAGGTGATCGAGGTGATCGAGGAGGCTGTGAAGGAGATCGAGCCCGTGTCCACAGAGATCACAGCAGCATCATGAGCAGGTGAGACTGATTAAAGTAAATGAAGGAAGTGCTTTTTAGTATTTCAGTATTGTAAATTAGAGATGGAACAGTAAAGGAATTTCAAATTCCTTTGTTGGCCTATCAAACAATCTTCTCATAATGGCTTTTTTGAGACATCAATGGGCCCCACTTTTATTAGGGAGTAGGGGAGGGGATTTGCCCACTGACCAGATGAAAAAGCTTTTGTTCAGGGTATGAGTAACCAGGGGACCTTTGATATCAAAGTAGGAATGCCGCCGTTGACCCCTTTTTTGTATGCCGGGGTCTTAAAGGGAAGCGGTGTGTGAGGGGCAGATGAACTTGTGCTGAAAGACTGATTATGAATCCTCCGCTCCCTCCTCCTATTTTCCTTCTATCGCAGGCTCAGTATGGAGTCAGAAACCATGTCAGAGTACACATTTGTTAGATTCAGTTACAAAGCCTCAAAGGGCTCAAGTGGTGTTTCTCAGTTATTTTGACTGAATTATGTCTTTACTCTGTAAAGGTTAGTACATTTTAATGTGCAGCAAAGTTTTAGGGACACACTGTTATCTGATCTCACCAATGTGGAGCAGGGAGAAACTGGGCGTAGTTCACTTTGATATTTATGAAGCTGCCATGCAGCTTTGCAGCAGAGGACAGTCTGGAGAGGGATAGAAATGGGAGATAACAGCAGGAAAGAGTTGGATTAGTTACAGCAGCTTAATAGCAGCATTACAACAGCAGCCATTTCACACTGAGTATGTGCAAACAATCCTTGAATTGGGGTGGTATATAACTATGTAATATATAGTTATATATGGTATAAAATTCACTTTTTTATGTAATACTTTGTTCATCAGTGTATTGAGACTGCTACATACACAACATATTAAAACAAGTAAGATATGAACTGATAGCAGCCTGTCCCAATAATAATATGCACACGTTGTTTCAAGCAGGTTTGGAAAAAGACCTGCACATCCTGAATCAGTACATCCAACTAATGTGTCACTTATGTCCCCACTTATGTCCCTGGATGCATGGACAGGAATACAGTTATTTAATTATATTCTGGTCCTACAATATTAAAAAGATGGACTAAGATGTTTTCAAATACAATGTCAATCTCAGATAGTTTCTTTTCTTTCTTTTTGTCCTAATATCTTGTTTTTGTTCCTCTCCCCCGCAGCTGAAGGTACAAGGCTGATGCCTGGGAGACACACTGTACCCGGGAAGTGAGTGATGAGGGAGAGAGAGCGAGAGAGAGAAAAAGAGAGAAAGAGGCTGCTCTGTGGTAACACACAGACTGGATTCTGCCCAGAAGGACTGAGTGACTGAGCAACAGCTCCACCATTCTCTCTACCTCCCCTTCCACCCTGCAGCCCTGTCACCACAACGTGACGTCCCACCGCAATATCCTTATCCACTCACTCACTCACTCACTCTCTCACACACACACACACACACACACATACACACACACACACACACACACACACGTCATGTCATGTGCCTCAGAAGCATCCCATCTGGCTTGTAATCAGTGTGATGTATGTTCGGTGTCCCGGCCCCTTTCCATAGTCTTTTCTGCATATGACAGTATGCCCCCCTGGTCGAGTGTGTATCCGTTCTTATGTGTGTGCGTGTGTGTTTGTCCGTGTATAGTAGGGAGAGTGAGATAGGGTCAGAAGGTGAAGAGATGGAGGATTATTATCTTGTATATTGTATTTATATTTGAGTATTCTTTCATTCATCTGTACGTTTTTTTTTTTACATTGTTGCCTTGATGTTTTTAAAATTCCCTCATTAAGCTGTGATACATCAGGTATTCTTTTGAGCAACATTATGACAGTAAATTTAACTAAACAAATGTGAGGCTGTTGCATGTAAGTGGCCAGTGTATCACAGCTTCTAATAGTCATACCCGATGATTATTTCTAGACTCTGTAGCAGTTATAACTAAACCATGGTACAAGTGTGCTTCCACTGACGGTTAGTGGTGACACTGACTGCAGAAAACAAAAAGAGGGCAGAGAGTATGAAAATCACCACAAATGCGTTTGACACATTCTCTTGCCACAATGTGTTTTCACTCTGCACCACAACAAAATACTTAATAAGCTTCATGTGGATAAGACCACCAATCACTGCCTGATAAACTGTGAAAAATATATTGTTACACATTGTTTCATGAAATAATACAATAAAATACTATTTTAACACCCTCATTTGATAATGCTGCAGAGGTAATTGGTAAACAGTGACATTCAAAGGATACATTAGCCATTTGTTGACACTGGAGGAGTCAGACTGGGTAGAGACGTGCATGTAAGAAACACTTACAAAGCCTATCATGCGTCACAGTGTTTAAAGGCCATGTTTCTGTTACATACTGTATGTATTATTTCTGCCCGGCAAATTTACATTTAACACCTTCCTTACTACACTATTTAAATGATTAAAATAAAGACAGTATGTTGATGCCCTCTGTTGCCTATAAAAAGTAGTACACCCTTTAGTTTTCAGTTGATGGTGACATTTTGGCTTCGACTGGGTGATTAAGTATGAAAATGTTCAATGCAGTCTCATGGTACCTGCTCTTATGTCTTCATTCAGCATGATTGCTCAGGTTCAATAATATGGCACTGTTTGGGCATGTAGAGAGGCACATACAATGACTGCATGATGCCATAAGTAAAGATAAACTCTCATTTTACCTTTAATTTAAAAGCCAAATCGAGTTAGGTTCAACCAGTCACGGTCTTTCCATTGCTCACAGAATGAGGCACGAGTTGCATCTAATTTAACTCCTGAGCATCGACTCAGCTGCTTTGAGTCACACATCAAACCCAAGTCACCAGGTCAGGGTTTATGTTGCAAGTCCATTGGCAAAGTGGGAGGAGGTGGAGGAACATCCAAAACATTCCCAGGGTCCAGTTTTACCACCAAAGGGCCACACTACATTTGTTTATGTCCTTACAAATTTGGCAAACCTGCACTGTGTCAGTCATTCAGGCATCTTGAGAATCACCTGTGAGTGCTTCTGTAATTGATTGATTTTAATTTGAGAGGCCCACATTTCACTCAGCTTTATGACCAAACAAGAGAAGAATCAGGAAGTACGGACCGATTAGGTCACCACTTTCCTTTACTCTAGAGAACGTGTCACATCAATTCATGCTTTATGTAAAATATAAATGATTACAAAAAGACAGTGAGCTAAAGACTTTTGCTATATGCATAATGTAAAGCATTTAGTTGGGGCACCCACCCACTTCAGCCTGCTTTTTGTAACACACTTAACTGTGAACCTGTTAACATTTGTACAGATTGTATACCTACTGTATGTACCTAAAATCATATTGTTGTAATATTAACCAATAACCTGCAGCCATTTCGCTTAATATTCATGTAGCATGGTATTTTATATTTTCCAAGCTGTTAATAGTAAGGATAGAGAAACCTGTCTATATTTCATTCAATAAAGGTAGAGAAAATTGCTGTGTGCCTTGGACTCATCCCTAATTAATGAGAAATTTGTCGAAGCCATTTTGTTATTGTGAAGACTGGAAAAAAAACACCCACAATTATAAAAAAAGAAAACATGTCTTTATTGTTCATTCTTCAGTGAAAAAAACAAAAACTAAGTTTATACAGAAGATTACTCACATTCCTGAGAACACATATTGATCACAGATGGGCATTGGGGAGGCGATCAGGGGTTTGAAATTAAATCATTGTATTTATAAACAGTGGACAGAAAAGAGTGACGAAGTTCTCCTCTTCCTGAGATACGGAGATATTTAAACACCCACATACACAAACCAATAGGTTACAAGACTGGTGGGGCAGAAGGACAATTACAACTTTGAAATGAGGAAGGATTTAGATTTTTCATAAAGCTGTGCATCTTTCTGTGCACCAATTGAGCTCTGAGAAATGAATGTCAGTAGTACAAAATTTCAGTTGCCTTCAAAAAAACATGGGAGACAAACAAGAATCCTTCCGTTAGTCAATACTTAACACTTGTAAGAAGAAATTCACCGCCATTTGGGATCTTTTTTCTTCTTCTTTTTTACCAAAATGTGATGGCATATTGATTCATGGCAAAGATGGTATAATTATTGAAAACCACAGCACCAGAAATACTACTTCAAATGTGACAGCCTTCTCCCTCGACCTGAGTGGACAAATAAAACAGCTCCATCTAGCTACTCACTGGGCTCATTGCATCAAAGCAGCAAAAATAGGATTCAAAGTACAAAAATCCCAGTTAAACCAAATTAGAACTGGGCCTCATGCTCTCTCGTCACAAACCCTGACTTGAGGCTGGGTAGAATAGGCTCAAAAGAAAAAATATGCATGTTAAACATAGTAGGGATGGGCATTTTGTTGTATATGTTCAGAAAAGAAATACTAAAAAGGTGGAAACTCGTCAATAAATCCAACAAAGACTACATTTAATAATACTTTCTACAATACACATGAATGAGCTTCTGTCTGGCTTAGTTAAAAACTGCTTTAAAATTATTTTGCGAAATATATCGTGATCCTTATTGTTATAGATTGGTCTCTGGGATAAAAAGCTATCATTGCTGTCAGGCAGAAATGTGGGAGACAGACTAAGAAATCAATTTGTTTTTTGCATGCTAACGGTTGGTTAGTATTTGCAGCAATGAAAGGCAATGTTGTTGCAATTACTTTACAATGCAGAATTTATTTTCTACTAGAAAGAACAATAACAATATTAAAACAGTTTTACAAGCCTCCCTAAAATATCATTCATAATAAAATTCAGGCTGCAAAGTAAGAAAAAATGAAGAAATAAACTGAAGACAGCGATACTTCAAACTTGACAATCTCAGCCCCAGAGGTGCCCAATTGAGAATTTTGTTCCTGAACAACCAGTATTATGCTTTTGTTACATATAACTGCTTCACATTAACTCAACAATTTAACTCAAGATTTGTTTCACAATTTCCAGTCATCAGTAGTTCTTAGAAAGTGTCTGTGATCCCAAACAAGGGATGTCCTTCTAAGTTACGATTAATGGCATCTTTCATATTCACACAACACACACGTGTCCAGACAGTCGAGTGTATAGAGATATCACCCCGTCATTTCATTTTAAAGCTAACCGTCCCTGTGTCACACCGTCATCCCTGCCTGAGTTCATATGAACTCCATACTGACAGGTGGATCATTCTTACTCCAGCACATCTGCATCACAGAGGTTTCAACATGTTCACCGGCATTATTTCTTCCACAATGTTTTCTAGAAATGACTTCTGCTGCAACCACTACTTTTTCCCCGATTTGTTAAAGAACAAATATTAATGTCAGACAGTCTAAACAATACAGAGAAAATGTTTCCCTTTACACAACAAATAATCAGGTTAGAAATAAACACAAATCTGGCAAGGTGAAGAGACTTAAAATGCCAAATATTTGTTTTGTTAATCTAACTTATTTTAGCCTATTTCTTTAAGAAATGATCATGCCCATTCCTTTTACATAACATTTTACTAAACCAAATGTAATCCTAGTTTGAAAGCTATTTGTCTAATAATGTACATAAACCTTTGTAATATAAAGTAATCTTTGTATTTAAAATTAGAAAAGCATGTCAAACAGAAATTATGGACTTTTAGGAGCAGATTGAAACAAATTATATAAAGACAAGATGTACAATGTTGTATAGGACAGCCTCCAACCAAGGTGTGTGTGTCTGAAGAAACATGTTGCTCCCTCAAAAAGAGTTGTACAACATAAGTAAAAATGAAAAGTACAATAGAATCAAAAGGGCTCAACTGTAAACACAAGGAACACTCTTGCTTGTTGTGACCAATTTCTTCAGTGGCCCAACTCTATTATGAAGAGCAATTGTGCTTTAATTAGATGTAAGGTCACAGGAACCATAATTACACTAGCAGTCAAGAAAACAGAGTAACAACTAAACAACTAACAACTAAACGGTTGCTGAGAAGGATGCAAATAATGGTGATTACTTTACTATTCAAGTTATTCGTTCTGCTGAGCATAAACAACAACCAAAACATGAATGGAAGACATGTGTACTTTGCTGCATATCAGACAGCTACTCAAAAAAGGGCACAGATTGTCTCAGGTCTGAATATGTTGTGTGCTTTTAGCTGGAATCATAATCTATACCTGATCGGCAGAATAAGTCTCTCATTTGTGGCCATGAAGAAACAACCCTTCTGTGCAGCTCTTTCGCCTCCTCAAATCTAGCACAGCAAACTCATCTCACAACATGGGGTGGCCTCCGGAACCGTCTCAGCTTCCTCTTCCCCTTATACTCAAAGTCTGCCTATGCAGCCTGACCACAACTGTAGCTGTTAAGTAAAAAAAAAAAAAAACTATGTTGTACAGCCTGACATGCGAGAGTCTAATACTAATGTACAGCAACCATATAAGGATTAGATGAAAAGTAATAGTTACTTCATCTCCCTTATTGGTAACTTAGCCTTAAGTCAAATGGTAAAGTTAACTCCAGAGAGCCATAGAGGATTTACATCACTATTTAATTTTCACTTTTAACATACTCAGGACCATAAATGTCCAAAATACTGTAACCCCCACCCCCATTAAACTAATGGAAGAAAAACACTAAACTGTTTTAGTAGGTTGAGGAGCTCAAACAAAAATACCCTGACTAACTTCACCTTTAGCTTACCTATTAACCATAATTTAGAAAGAAAACATACATGTTAAAAAGGACAAATAGAACGTTTTGGCACTACTCTAGGAGGATTTCCTCAGTCTTTATGGGTTCCAGTGGGGTGCCAGAGTTGGACAAATCAGAGCCGTCATCCTTGGAGTACTCTTCACGCTGGAGAAGCATCCCTGCGCTTCCCTGCAGCCCCACTAATCCCCCTTGTGTAAAGCACAAGTGTTTGATCACCTCATTTGGACTGGAGAAGGTGGTCGCACAAATGTTGCACTTGTAGGGCTTCGATGAGCCCAGGAACATCGCCTCCATCTGGCTGCTGTCGTCGCCTGCGGCGCACAGCTCCATGCTCTGTCGGTCCACCATGGTGTAGGTGTCGGCCCCCTGGTTCAGGCACACGTGGCGGGCTGCCTGGTTGGCCCGGCAGAAGCTCTTGCCACAAGCGCTGCATTTGAAGGGCTTGCCCGTGTGGATGTACATGTGTTCACGCCAGTGGCTCTTCTGAATGAACTTGCGTCCACAGGTAGAGCACTCGTACTTCCTCCGCTTCACTTCCCTGTCCAAATCAGCACTCTCTAGGTTGTCGATGTCCGCAATGTCTGACGGAGGTGGTGTGTCTGCCTGAGAATTCAATCCTCCCACCCCCCAGCTGGAAGTGGACACCTCTGCTCGTGGAGAGTCCGAGTTGGTTCCTGAAACAGGCGTTTGCTCGCTGTCACTGATTATCTCTACTGCTGTAGTGGCAGACATGGAACCTAACCCTGCCTTGCTTCCCTTTAGGACCCGGTCTAACTCTAGCATGCTATGTTCTACAGTCATGACAGGTGAGAGTGCATTGCTGGGCTCAGCTGGCACCTGCTGTAGAGCATGGGTATGTTGGAGGAGATGCTCTCTCAACAGGCTTCTCTGGGTGAATCGAGTCCTGCACAGATGACAGGAGTAATGCTTCCTAAAGGAGGAGTTCCTCTTCATGATGCTGGGCTTTACATGAAGGATGGCACTGGCTGAGGAACCATCTGCACTTAGCAAGTCCATCCCCCCCTCCTCAACTGTAGGCTTGGTGCCGCTGGTCGAGGCCTCCACGTCTGGGGGAGAGGCAGCTAGCTTGGACAGTAGGGAATTGGCGTATGAAGCTGTGGCAGCTGGTGTGGATAGATACTTCCCTTCTGAGCTCAGCTGCTCCATGTCAAAAGGAGAAGAGAGCTGGCGTCGAGAGGGCAATCTAGCCGACAGCCCTACCTGTTGGTCAGAGATCTGGATGCCGTAGAGAGAGGTGGAAAGGTTGATGCTGTGCTGCTCAGCGTGGGAATACACAGACTGGCTGGCCTCCTGCAAGAGTGGATAGGCGTGCAAGAATCTGACCCCCTGCTCCAGCCGTGCAGGGTCTATCAGCTGGGGTGCAAGCTTGCCTGTGTACATCAGGTTGAGGAGGTAGCTGAAGATATCTGGCTGTATGTCAGCAGCCTTCAGCCGCACACAATCACTGTAACGCAACGACATTACAGTTAAATAGTGACTAATGATGTCTGCTCCACATTTCTTTACTATATGAGGACAACTCTGCGTAAAGCCAGAGTTGGTAGTCTTCTTCAAAATAGCATTTGTTATATTTGTTAAAATACCCTTTACATCCCAACAGTAACACTTTTTTATTAATTAATCAAATGATGTAACAAAAAGGGGCTGTTATACGCCTATCCAATCAATTCAGGCCTACGGCCTTTTTTGGTTGGATAAGTCTAAAAATGTAGCATAATCTTGCTAGTTTCTTAAGATTACCAATCCTAGCAGGTTATTGGTCACAAGTTGTTGAAATCTCGCATGTGAATAAATCGATTTGGGTCCATATGTCCTTCAGTGAGGGAATGTTGTCATTACACATTATCAGGGCAGCAAATACACCTTGTTTTAATCTTAATGCCATTACAGACCCTCCAATTTGTCACCTCATCGATCAAACAATGGTATTAGTTGTGAGTCATCACACTAAAAAGATTTAGATACAGTCCAGTGCTCAACTAGAGACAAAAAACATCAGTGTTTGACAACATGAGGAGTGAGTGTTATTTTGACATGGCTTCTGTTAGTTTTGGCAGCAGAATTTGGTGTTGGGTTAATTCTCTGATGTGACAACAAAAATGTATCTTATCTTGGTATTGAGCTTGTGTCCGATACGCCTATGATTACATTACATTTTATTTAGCTGACGCTTTTATCCAAAGCGACTTACATTCATACACCGTAGACACAGCTACGGGGAGCAATTGGGGGTTAAGTGTCTTGCTCAAGGACACATTGACTAGGGCTAGCGGAGCCGGGGATTGAACCGCCGATATGAATAAATGATTCCTGTACCTGTCCTGATGAATGAAGAGCATTCTGAAGTAGTTGGAGAAGGCAGCAAGGACAGCTTTGTGGGCTTTGAAGAAGACATCTCCAATAGCCACAGTGCAGTCGCACAGGAAGCCAAACTCCCTCTGAGCGTTAAGCTGCTGCAGCAGGATAAGACCATGGTTGGCCAACTCCATTCTTCAACCTGCACAAAAGGCACACATACACACACACAAAAACACACACAAGCAGCAATGAGTTTCCTGTCTGGAAGGAGACCAGAGTTTATTGTGACCACAAAGTGTCCGGCTGACGGGGGGTGATCTAACGACCTTGTAAAGGCTAGTTTAACACAACAGTGAAGAGTCATTTTGTGACATTGGAGACTATTTATCGAGCACTAATGTCACAGACATTTATGCAAATGAATGGTGCGACTCAGGGAAACAAAAACATCCAAGTCTAATTTGTTTCACTGTATTGTACAAGTGGGTATTTGGACATGTTTTGCAGTGTTAATAATTAAGCCATTTCTTATTATGAGAATGCCACTCTCATATAATCCCTTTGGTCAATCCTTGATGGCGGTAAGGTTAGCTCTAAACATGCAAGCTAATTACTGTGCAGAAGAGTAAATCTATTATATATACACCCCTCTAATGTTCATCCTGCTTTAATGGAGATCCACTTTGACACCAGGGTTTACAGAAATTGAGCTGGAGAGGTTTCTACCCCCAAAATGGCAGTGAGAGACACTGAAAACCAGTAGATAAAATAGTTTGTTATCACCAATCGTTACTCTTTGAAGACTTTGAGGAAACATCCTTTGGCAGGACATGGTTCATATGGAGCCCAAGACATCCGACACAATCTCAAGGGACATTTCGGAGCTATGTGCGTTCTGCTGACCAATAAGAGGGGTGTTGTTGACCTTAAAGGTCACTGGAAGACTACAAGGGCTCCAGGCCATCACATGATCAGGGTTTTGGGTGTTGACACACATTCCTAAAGCAGAACTGGTTCTACCCCCCTTCAAGTGGAGAATGAAAACAGCCTGTGGGCAGGGCGAATCTCTTTTCTCCAGACCTTTCTCCACACCACACAGCCCAAGGCATGAAGCTACGAAGACAGAAGATGATGGATACCTCATCAGCCAATTTACCTCCAATAATCAGAATCGATACCTCTGCATATTCCCTGCTGTTGACAAAAACACTGATAAAGCACCCCTCACATATGCATTTCATCAGAGAGGTCAGAGTGCAAAGACATTGGCACTCCAGCGCTCCAGGAAAAGGCTAGGTTTCCGTATCTTGTGCGAGGGGGATACAGCAACAGCAGCCACTCAAGATGCAAAATACCCAGCATTAACCTTGCGCTTGTCACACATAACTTCAATATACTGCAGTTGCCAGGTTATTTAGGTACACCTAGCAAATAATGCAGTTTATTACAACATTCCTGTGTTATCCTGAGCTGAACATTTCCTGCTTCCATCTTCTTAAATGTGGTGCTTTTTGAATACGTGTATGACAGTAAAGTGATGATTTGGGGTTTTTGGACTGTTGGTCAAGCAAAAACTTTTTGCAATTTAAATAAATCATGAATATGTCACCCTAATTCCTTTGAAATGATAGTTTACAATTTTCTGACAATTTAGATAATAATAATCCTGAGACATAATTCCTACAGACTAAACATATCTCATTATAATGCCATTTATATAATTGAGAATAGACTAAATATTAGAAATACCGCTCAATACAATTAAGATGCAACATGTACTCTAAAATTGTCATAAAGTTGAACCAGCACCCCTCAAAAACAGTTCAGAAATTGAAGATTATAACCTTCCTGGTTGTAGGATTTATTACAGGGCTGTTTTATAAAGTACAACATAAAAACTTGAAACTGAGTTTACTCATCTTGTCAGTACAGTAGACTGAATGCAGCAGCTCACCCTCTCTGCGGCTTTCCAATACATTTAATAAACAAGACATATTTTTAGGAATGGTTGTACTGACCCTGCTGTTACCTAATATTTAGATAAGTTAGTTAAAATGATAGTGAGCTGCACAGATCTTTTTAAAAATCCAGATCTGAATTCAACATGTGACAGTAGTGCAAGAAATATAGACACACATTACCAGTAGATCCAAATTGCAATATTTTTCTTAACTAGCAAAAATAACAATTTATACCATTGAAAACATGTTCAACAATATCAACTTTACACTAATTTATTGTTAAAGCTTTTTACCAGTCTGTATCTCTTCCTTGTGTAGTTTGGATTATTCCCAGTTGTTTGGATGGCATATCACTTACTGTCTTTTATGGGAGGATTTACATTGACCCAGAAAGGCTTTAGTTTGAAACCTCTGGTACGGTTTGCCTCCAGCTTAGCCGCCAACATTTATGTTGGTCCACAGATATTTTAAGATTTCTTAAAGTAGTATTATGAATATGTGACTGCTTGGCAATACTGTTGATCAACCGCACAACTGCTGAACACGTGAATTAAACTTGTATTCACACGATCCAGTCAGTTAGCCACAATAGCCTGCCATGTGTTAATCAACGCCGACTTGTTTCCAACAATAAAGCACCGCCCCTGATGTGGTGTAGACACGTGGAATAGTTACTTCCGTAGAGAGATTTACTGTAATTCTGAATATATACACACACAGGTTCAAACTATTCGTGAGGAAAGCACGCGAGGAAGGTAAATATACAGCGGGAATAAAACGGAACGATTGTGAAAATAAAAAAAAATAATACGGATAAAGTACGCGACGCCCTGTAGCAGGGGGACATAGCCAATAAAACGAGCGCGCCTAGACTGTTCCTTCCTCTGCCTCGGGTCTCGCTCGGTTGCTATTGCTAGCGAGAGAAAACGGACATGCGCGCGCGCGCGCACACCACACACACACAAACGCGGGGAAAGAGAGCGAGAAACGCAAGGGGGATGGGGTTGGTCACGAACGCGTTTCTTTTAACTTCCCCGTGACAATTACAGTTGGCCGAGGCGCACACAAGTAACCAAATAACGTATCGCCACCGGTAAACGAGCGAGTTAGTGTGTAGAAACAAACAGCCCTACCTGCTCTCCGGTTAGACCCGTGGAGTTTGCCGTGTCGCCGTTGTTTGTTTGTTACCGGGGGACTCGTCCGTCCTCTCTGGGCTCGCAGCGGCTTGTACTGTTGCTAGCGAACGCAGCATTCGTTGGCGGCGGAGAGGGTCGTCCGTCGTTGTTTTCCGGTTAGGGGTTTTACGTTACAATCACATGACTGTGGGTAAAAGCCAGCCAAGAAACAGCCGTTGTAAAAATCCGTTGAGCAAGGGGGCGGTTAACGTTAATTTTCCGCACTGTAACCGCCGTGAGATCAACCACCGCTAGACAGTTAATTTTTTTTTCTTTTTTTTTTTTTTGACAGCCGGTGAGTTTGAACATTAACAGCTAACAGCTACGCTAACTCACCGTGTGGTGGTTAATGCCGTTAACGACACGTTAAACACAAAACCGAAGAGTGGCTCCCGAGTGTAGCTTACATACGGGTGTTGTTGACCCTCACCGAAATAACCAAAAATACAGTCGTATGACATTTGCATTTTTGGTTAAAGCTTAAGCCAACAGATTTACAGGTTACAGGTATGAATAAAAGTAATGTCAGCGTACATATTTTAAATATAACATAACATAACGTTACAAATTATGAGGTCTCTACAAATTAATAACTGAATTACCATTTACATGTGAAGTATATTGTCTTTCACATCTCAACACACTTTGGTATTAAAGTACATTTGGCTTGTTTGGCATGTTTAATTCATATATTCTCTGAAGTTTTGATCTAGAAGACTAGTATTAGCTAGTAGAGGCAGAGAAAATCAGACAATATAAATTAGAGTTGCCCGTTTTGATTGTAGAGTGTGATAGTGAGGCGGAGGCCCAAAGTAATTTAACTCTGACAATCATAGAATATAATTTACAAGATATTATGAATTATTAATCTGATGGTTAATGCCTTTTAAAAAAAATGTGTTGCGCTGAAGACCTGGAATTATTATTTATTTTCTACTGTAGCCTTATCGTTTGTTAATTGAGACATAATGTTGGTAACAATGTAATGTGAAAACTACAGTAAAGCTACAGGGCAAGGCAGGTTTACATATACAGCACAATTCATACTCTGAGGCAGTAGTAAAGGGTTTTATATAAACTTAAGATTTATAACTATAAAAGACCAGGCTCAATTTTTTTTTAGGGGACTGAATTCACCCTTGACAGAGCTATTGACCTATTTATGCTGGATGCAGAATGTGATATCCACATAATGCATTAGCTGTATGACACAAGATATTGAATACAGGTTCAACAGATGTTCATACTAGCAAATATTGGTCCCTGGTAAACACTAGTTTGTAGTTTGTATGTGTCACTATTGGATTATTATGTTTTGATGTTGGACTATGCACTCATGTCCAAGCATCCTGTGTGTAAAAGTGCAGATAATAGCGCCCAAAATCTATAAACGTATCTACAAAAAATACTTTTACTCAAATGCTGCTGTTATGATACACAACAGCATTTAACAAACCTGCGCCTGGGTTCCTCCTTGTATACCATAACCAAGAAGTGTCATAACTGCATGTTGTAAACTGTGTCATTGACTACTGTAAGTTGAATAACCTTGAAAACAGCTAACTGAATTTTTGTGAGTTGTTTCTTTTGTGTGAAAATAGTAATTATAGCCACTTCCTGTGGCCTAAACTCCAAATGTTACAGCTGGTATGTTGTGAGCCCAACAAAGGGTTGCCTGCCTGTGAATTGGTCAACTCAAATGTCGATGGAAACGCTTTTATTTTATTTATAGAAAAAAGTACCAGAAGAGGGAAGTAGTGCAGGTCTGGGAAATGGATTTCGACCAAACCACACATTGCCTGCACAAATATAGTTGGAAGACCTTCGCACAAACGCACTTTGGAGTCACATCAATATTTTGTCATCAGATGTTGCCCCATAGTGTAAACACCATTTCTTTTTACAGACCTGTCATTACATAGTTGCTTTTCAGCCTTATAACAGGGAGTCTACAGGAGGACCAGATCAAGCAAGTTGTAGCTCTGTAAACCCTTACTCGGCCATCAGTGAATAGGTAGAGGGTTTATTTGTTACGGTGACAGGCCGAAATGTCTCTGAAGCAGGGCCTGAGGACCTTAAATTCTCTGTCCCGAAAACAAACAATATATCTAAATCTGATCCTGAAACTAATAAGCTAATAAAAATGTAGGCCCGCAGGGGTGCGAAATGTTTCCCAAGCAAAAGATTGATTGAGGCCAATAGTAGAGTAATAGATGGTAAAAACAACAGAACAAAAGCATGTTTACTTTGCTGAAAGGCCCACAGCAGGGGTTTATTTAAAGAAGCAGATAAACTGTTACCACATGGCTCATTGTTTTTCATCATTAAGATCAATATATTCTCATCAATATTTTTTTTAGAAAGCTCCACCATTAGGGGAAGTCTGTCTGTCCTGTCTGCTTCTGTACATATGGCTCCTTATGCCCAATTAATCCTTCTCCTGCTTCCTATTCTCAGAGGAGCGCCTTCAAAAGAGATGCAGACTGGACTTTCACATGACTGCCCTGCCACATATTTAAAACTAAATGGATTCTTCCTGCATAATGCATTTCCCAAAAATACAGCAAAGACTGCATGAAATTAATTAAAACGTAAAAGTATAGCGAGATTTACTCCGATTTGGCAATTTCCTGACGTCAGGACACAATTTACACACGACATTTAGTTGCTCCGGCCTACTGTTGCATGAGACGACTGCGTGGTGAGCTGAAACACCTGTTTAAACAGCGCCTTAACGTTAGCTCCGTCCACCCCCACCCCCCTCATGGCCTGTTTTGAAACCGGAGTGGTGAGTCACTCCTTTCTCGGTTTAGAAAAACAGATCCGGCCAGGCTGGGGCCCGGCGGGGGGATGGGAGGCCGGCGGTGGATGAACACCGGAGGTGGACGCAGCTGGACTCCCACTCCCAAGGACCCCACATCCTGACAACGGCCCGCCGTGTTCCCATAGTGACCGGGGCCGATCTGAAAGTGGAAAAAACATCGCCAGAATGAATTGATATGTGTTGATACGTGTTTTTGCAGCCTCGTATTCGCGGGTGCAGCAAATCAATTGGTCATGTTTTCAAAAAGAATACCAAGAAGTGGGGAGACCTTCCCGTTTACGAACTTCAAAAAGAGACCGTTAACCGTATGGCTGGACCTACTTGGAAGGGACAATGTCTTTTATTCTTTTATTTTTTTAGACTTTAGTGCAAAGTGATAAGCAACAACAACGTTCTCGATATTTTGTTTTGATGGATAGATTGATATAATGTATTTTACCATACGTTGCACAGTACTGTAATAGTTCATATATTTAGCTCTATTTAATCAGGGAATCACTCTAATGGTGTCTGTCTTTACCAAAATCATAGTCTACCCCCCGCCTTCTTTTCCCGCCAAAAGCCTCGGGGGCTGGGGGGTGGGAGTGTCGAATTCTGTCTTTTCTGATAGAGCGAATCAATGTCTCCATGACAACCGTTGCTCTGGACGACTAGGGATGCTCGGGGTGCTGCCGCAACAACAGAGGACCATGCGCAATGCGGCAGCGCGCGTAGTCCCGTTTGATCCACGATCCACCCCGGAAACAGTACTGTTGAAGTCTGTAACGCTGGCGGCTCGCTCGTGCTAAAGAGAGTGAGTTACCCTCAACGACACAAAGTGCAACGTGTCGTCTTTAAAATAGATTGGCGGCCTTAACACGCACGGGACACACAACTTGCCACATTTGCAGTTTAAGCACTGACCGCTAGATGGCAGCATCGTCTCCTAAATAAAACCCAGGTGTACAAGGAAACAAGAAATACGTTCAAATGCGAAACACTTGTTACCAGAAACAGAGGAATCTCTACGCTTCATACAATCTGCTTCGCTGTATACGGTACACAGTCGCACGTCGCGCTCGAGCCTGAAGCAGACCCCGAAACTTTGTTTCTGTCCCGGACATTTGAACGATAAAGTTTTAATTTGAACCGACTCCCACTGCTACAATGATGGCGGCTGATCGCACGGTGCACGGAGTGCCCCCTTCACTGTCTGCTAAAGTGGTTGGGTACGTCTAATAACTCTGTAACCGTGTTAAATAATGTGGTTAACCGACATTACACCGCTGTATCGAAGCGGCTACGACTGTCGTGTTCAAACCAGCAGCAGTGTTAGCTCATTGCTAACAGACATCCAGGAAGTTGGTAATTAATTAACGTTTACTGAGTGTACACGAGCATATAATGTGGACTCGGTCAACTTGAATCCATTTGTTGTTCCAGCAAGTTTCTCAGTAGAAAAGTCTACAAAGTAAGGGCTAACGTTAACTTCACGTCTTGCTAGGTTAATTAGCTTGCTAGCTTACTGGTGCATACACCTGCTTATGTTAGAACGATAACACCGAGGAGTGTCAGTGTAACTTCAGTGTCTGTATCGTTTCTCTGCAGGTCATTTGCCTATTTGACGGTGAGAGATCGGTTGCCCACCATCCTGACTAAAGTTATCGATACAATACATCGCAACAAAAACAAGTTTTTTGAAGAATATGGGGAGGTAAGAACTGTTCTTTAATTTGAGTTGTTTTCATCGACTAACGTTACCTGTTTTCTTAAACTCATTTGAAAACCTACATTGTATCTATGCCTGTGTTTCCTCTTTATTTTTATACAGGAAGGGATCCGGGCAGAGAAGCAAACGATATCTCTGCTGTCTAAGATGAGAAATGAGCTGCAAACGGATAAGCCGGTTCTCGCACTAACAGACGACCTGCAAGACACCGAGTGCTGGAATCAGTACCTGCAGAGACAACAGGACTTGCAAGGAGACCAGGATTCCGTCAGCTGGTTCAAGTCTCCATGGCTCTATATGGAGTGCTACATGTATCGCAGAGTACAGGAGGCCCTCTGGCTCAAGTGAGAAATATTTGCATTTTTATAATGGTACCTTTTGCTGCCCTATTAACTGCTTTTGAGTATATTTATCTGCAGCTATAAATTACATTACCATAGGTGTTCTTTGTCTATATATAATGTTTGTCACTTTCGAATGCAAAACAATGGTAATTTAGGCTTTCAAGTTTTGCTTTCACTTTTCTCATTATTAAAATAAGGCTTAAAGGATATTGTACCACTCAAATTTGTTCTTCATGATACAAGAGGGACATATTGGAGCCTTAAAAGAAGTAAATATGGACTTTTTAGTCTTCCAACTACTCAAAGGGCTTTTACACTACATGTCAGTCATATACTGATGGCAGGGGCTATCAACTTGCCCATCAGGATTTATTTAAGCATTCACACCCCGATGGCACAGACTTCCGAAGCAATTTAGGGTTAGGGGACATGGACATGAGCCCGGGATCAAACCGCAGACCTTCTGATTGAGGGACAATACGCGCTAACTTCTGAGCCCCTAAAATACTGTTTTTTGTTCCTTTTTAAAAAAAAAAAAAAAAGCTGTTCTATTCATGATTCTATTTGTTTCTATTTATTTCAGTCCTCCCATCAGTGACTATGACGTCTTTAATGAGGCAAAGACTCAGAGCTATTTTGAGTCTCAGCAAGCTATGATGACCTTATGTACATACTCGGAGGGCGTCAACAAGAATATGGAAGAACTCTCCAAGAATCAGCTGCTTGAGCATTTTAACAAACTGCTACAGGTACGTATCGTTAATACCAGCTTTATACATAACAATCAAGTGAGTGAGGGTAAAAGCCACAATATTCCACATTTTATATAAACAATGGTTCAAATGATATGTCATGTTTTTTTTATTTAACTTTTCCTAGGTTTCTCTATGGGGGAACAAGTGTGATATGTCCATCTCTGCTGGCCAAGACAACTCACAAAAGACCAGTCCATTAGATTCCCTCAACAGCCTGCAACCCTTCATCTTGGTGAATGACTCCAACATGGTTTGGTCCGCTCTTATTGCAGCTCAGAGGCCAGGACAAACCGAGGTAACCACTGGAGTCAGAGTGGACATCGTTCTAGACAATTCTGGCTTTGAGTTGTTCACTGACTTGGTCTTCGCAGATTTCCTGGTTTCCTCCCGCCTTGCTCGCGAGGTCCATTTTCATGGCAAATGCTTCCCATGGTTTGTCTCTGATGTCACAGCTAACGATTTTCAGTGGACCATCCAGCAGACGATGGCGGCCAATCACAAGTGGATGTCAAAGAGTGGTGTCCAGTGGAAGAGCCACCTGAAGGAGGGCGTGTGGTCCTATCATGATCATCCTTTCTGGACACAGCCCCATGAGTTTTGTGACATGGAAGCTGATGCACCTGATCTGTATGCGACCCTGCAGGGGGCAGACCTGGTGCTGTTTAAGGGAGATCTCAACTACAGAAAGCTCACTGGGGACAGAGAGTGGGCTCACACAGTGGGCTTCAATACTGCACTACGAGGTTTTGGGCCTGCACCAGTGTGTAGCCTGAGGACTCTCAAGGCCAACATTCAGGTTGGTCTGCAGCCGGGCCAGGGGGAAAAGCTCAGCTCCCAAGATCCTGACTGGATGACCAGCGGCAAATACGCTGTCATTCAGTTCTCCAGCTCCAAGTTAGAACAAAAAGACTGACCTCAGGATCTCATTGGGAAGACGTGGGTTCATAAGAACATTACAGTAAGAAGTACCATAAGAAGGAGTTACCTTTTTAAGCCATAAAACCAAGTCTTTGTTCCTCGTCAGTTAGCACTGCATCATGTTTGATACAGAAATGTACAGTAACAGACATATTTGAGTTATTTTCACAATCTATTTGTACCATGTCATACTTAAAATGTTAGCACTTTAGATCTTCCTGTTTCCCCATGATTTAAACACAATTGTTTACGGTGACAAAGTTATCCTCCGAGGCAAATGGCTGATATGATGATTTGATCTCAAATAGCTCATGTGTTGTGCACAATGTATTATGGCATACTGTTTACAGGTTATGTAGATGCTATTAACTATTTTTGAGTTAGAATTGGGCTTTATTAATCTCTAATCTCCTAGAGCAGCAATACTTTTCTTTTTGCATGCAGTTTGTTTAACTGCTCAGGTTGTTTTATTTTTTATTGCATTCGGTGTCATTGATATGCATGTATCAAAACATGCATGTATCAAAACATGCTGACAGCCATTTACATTCTGCTAAAGTAGATCATAACATTGTTTGATAACCTTTTTGCTCAGTTAGAAAGATGGTAGACTGTTATTGAGGCAGTGTGACAGTAACGGTGACAATGTGTGCTTGTATGGCTTAGAAGTCATCTACATTGTCCACATCTGAGGTGTTAACTGGATTCTTCTGCTGGGTGAAATTATATAATTTTCATTAATGGGTTTGATTTAATAAAGAATTGCATAACTGGTCTTTTTTTCCCACTGTCGTACTTTACAAACATTATAGATAGAAGATGTGAGACAAGTAATACTGGTTTATTATTCTTGGTCAACATTGGTCAAGTGCAGCAACAGTATTTTTAGCCACATATTGTGGACTATTCACTTAGAAATGTGAGCAAATGCATGTGTACCCGGATAATAATCCATCAGTAGTCTTAAATGTTTACTAGTTGTGTGACATCAGTCATTGATTTTTAACACTTTTTTTATAACAGTTGTTGGACCTTTCATGTACTCGGGGTCAGTGTGGACCGAGAACAGATGGACATGCTGCAACATCCATCCATCCATCCATTTTCAATACCGCTTATCCTCATTAGGGTCGCGGGGGCGCTGGAGCCTGTCCTAGCTGACATAGGGCGAATGTGGGTTACAATTCCAGGGCTGGCATCATTAAGGCTGCTGACACGATTTGTTAATGTGGTCCGGTATTACCATTAGATAAATCATGACAAGTTGCAGCCTATTTTGAGCCATTTAGCAGTTTCATTTCTAACCTTGTAATTTTCCTACTTTCTCATTCAACAGAGTCTTCGTTTTATTCCAGGGGAAATGTATCATCAGGGCTGCTTGTTTTCCACTTGACCTGACATGTCTTGGAAATTGGGCTATTTCCTCAAAAAAGATGTTGCACAGAGAAGGGAAAATGAAGTCCCTGTAAGAAATGTTCAGGTTGCCTTTGGTGGGGGAGGTTGTTACTTGTGATCATCTTTATGAATTTCTGGCATTATTGACAGTGTGCCAGCTGACCGTTTCACACAGAATTAGGTATATTCAATTCAATATGAGGATTTCTTTATCACCACTTGTATAATTGGATCTGAATTATGATATTGAACATTTGATTACGATTGTTGGAAAATAGTTTATCAGTTTTATTAGTATTTAAGCCCACAAGTTTTACCTTTTTTTTTTTACCTTGATGCCTGTTCCCAAAACGTGCAAGGTACAGGATCCCTGACAACTTCAAACATGGAACTTTTGTGCACTAAACATGAACATTGATTTCTTAAATCTTTATTTACATAAATACTCTGCCCTTTTGCTTTGATTTGTTTATATAAAGTGTTCTATTTCATCTGTGACTTGACCTGTTAAAGTAATGATTAACTGGCCCATGTTGTGGTCTTATAATATCCTCCTTTCAATGAAATGTCACTTGGAAAATATATATATATTTAAATATATTTTTAAATATCAAATTTATGCTAATGTTGGTTAAAATAGTTAATTTTTGTTATGCACCACCCGATTAAAAATAACCATCAATTCCCTCATTTAGGATTGATTGTGTAATTATTGGCTGTTGGAATGGGATTTGACCTCCTGCTGTGTTTGCTGTGTTATGGTGACCTGGCACTAAAACATTGTGGTTTGGTTATTGATTTGGCCACAACTTTAATTTATTTATCCTCTTTTTAACCTTTCCACTGTTCCCATTGTGTCCAATGCTCCCAGCTAGGTTTCTGAGCGTCAGCGAGATGAGAGAGACGAGCAACGAGGCAGAGACGAGACTCACACAAGCAGATATGAGAAGGATTCACGTGTGAGAGGTGAGTAGTGGATCATGGTGGGTTTGGGCTGTCTTTTAACCACCGTTGTTTAAAACCATTGTCCTAATGTTTCTCATTTACACAGCGATTTGATTTACTGCAGTCTCAGGTGTATTCAATAATATGGCTAAAATATGCCGGACATACGTCATGCTGGTAGCTTGCTGAGTATCTGGTAAACATCTCATTACTAGTTCAGATGTTTTTTCTCTGCGTGCAAAAGATTTTTTCGATATAAGAAAAAGGTGAAGTGGGAAGACAACATTTCATAGTGGTGTCGTGTGAGAGAGAGAGAGGACAGGGTTAGTTATTTGTGAATCACTATTTCTCTGTCCATCTTCCTCTTTCTTTATCTCACTAGCATGGGAGGAGCCTTTTTGGATATCTTTTTTCTCCCTTCTTTTTTTTGCAGTGAGCTTGGTGGGCGGAAGCTTAAGGCAGATAGGGGAAAGAGACTGGAAGAATAGTGGACCCTTCAAGTTGCCGGACGGGCTTTGTTGGAATAAAGGCAAGAGAGAGAGAGAGAGGAAGAGCAGCGCTCATCTCCACTCCCCCTCCCAGCAACTGGGAGAGCAAGTCTAAATCATGTTGCATATCAGTGCAGTTGTGCTGTGATGTCGCTCAGGCAGAGCCCAGTGCAGAGCAGACAACCTAGTGGACCAGTAGTCAGACCCAGGATCAGCCCAGCCCTCACAGAACTGGAGACCCTCTCCCCGCAACATCCCTCGCCTCCACCACGTGCCCACTTCAGTGACATGTACCCTGAAGAGAGCCGGGGGTCTGGAGGGGTAGCCACTGTAGACTTCCTGGAAGGGACATACGACTATGCCGCTCCCACCCCTGCCCCGACTCCTCTTTACAGCCACTCCACCCCTGGCTACTACTCCGCTCCTCTGGACTCCCACAGACCACCCTCAGATGGCAGCCTTCAGTCCCTGGGTAGTGGGCCAGCCAGTCCTCTAGTGTTTGTACCCTCCAGCCCCCGACTCAGTCCCTTTTTGCACCCACCCAGCCACCACTATTTGGAAACCACCTCAACACATGTCTACAGGTGAGGGAATACCATTTTTCTTTATCCCCACAGTCGACAAAGGTGTTTGTTGTGTGCTTGGTAAGAAGTTACTTTTAGAGGCTTTGCATCAACAAGTAGGAATCATTGCCTTCATTTAAAAAAAATAATTAAGTTAAGTTGGTGAAGTTTTGTCCATTACTTGATTGTTTGGACAGTGTTGTTTGTGCTTTAATGATTATTTAACTGAAAAGAGAATTGCAATCAAAGAAACTCAATCGACATCAGAGATTTGTTTCCCCATTTTCTTTTGCCCAATCTGCCGTGATTCCAGCACAATGAATAATATCCATGAAGGAATGAATTATCACCATCATTTTATTGTATTGTCTCTACTGATTTGGTGTTTGCTAATGAGTGGTTGTAAGCCATTTTGCCACATAACTGTATTTAATATATTTTACAAATTTGCTATGGCATTCTGTTCAGTCCTCACAAAGTAGTTAAACAAAACATAATTATATAACGGCATTGTCTTTTGCTGCAAACAAAACAAGGCCACTATCTCAATAGAAGGGATCAAGCTTTGCCCTGGTTTCTAATTCCAGAGATTAAGGACTTTGTCAAAGACCTTGAGAAAGGAACAATATGTAAGAACAAGTGAAGTACACGTACAGATTGCTTCCTGGCTCAGGTGGAAAATAGTACTCTGCTTTTGTCTCTGCCACTGTCAAACTAAAGTTGGTGGGGTAAATGTTAGTATGATAAATAAGTATTTGCTGGCTTACTTTTTATGATAAAATATATTTATGAGAGTAATTTTTGACAAAATGTCCAACTATATTGTTGGCAAGAAACAAAATGTATACATTATTTCATCTGCGTCATAATTTAAGAGATAATTAAACTGATCTGAAACCCACGTCCTGTGACATGTCCAGTGTCCCATCCAGTCAGCAGTCGGTTCCCAGAGAGGACCAGTGCGGCACCAGTGACGAGTCTTACAGTCTGGGGGAGTCGGGGGCCGGAGCGGGGGCCGGAGCGGGGGCCGGAGCGGGGGCCGGAGCGGGGGCCGGAGCGGGGGCCGGGGGCTTTGAGATGGCCAAAGATACGCGCTTCTGTGCTGTGTGTAGCGACTACGCCTCTGGGTATCACTACGGGGTGTGGTCCTGTGAGGGCTGCAAGGCCTTCTTCAAGAGGAGCATCCAGGGTAGGTAATCTGTGGATTCTATTCCCAAACGTCACCCTTTGGGAATGACTGAAGTACTGTGTCTGTCATGGAGAATTATAACCATTTAAAAGAACACAATTACCAGTACAATAGCTAACTTCGTAATGGGAGCACTGGATGTTTAAGGACAGTGATTTAATGCGCCAGCCGCTTAGTAGGCTCATGGTATCCAAGTGTAACCACTAGCCTCAACAGAGAAATAAGCAAACTGGTCATATATTGTGAAAATAAGAGCATGATAAATGTGAAAAAGAGGGAAAAAATGGCATACAATGTGATCTGAGAGATTTTAAGTTAAGGAGGTAGAATTTAAATTGTAGGTTCTTTTATTTGAAGTTTTTTCTGTTATATATAATTCATAATAACTCGTTTGCATCTTGTCTTTCATACTACGCAATGTACAACCTCCATGTACTTCTGTCTCTGTGTGCAGATAGAAAACCTCTGTCAGTGGCTTACAGCCATGTTTGTGATATGGCGCTCTGGCATATTGACAAGTCTTGTAATGGAAGACCGGTCATAAGAAACCAATAGTCTCCATGGCAATTACAGACAAGTTTTAATTTTCTCCATCTCAGATCCTTTTAAAATGGGAATAGCGTGTTCCTGGCTACTAAATAACATAAATCTGAACTGAACACTGGAGCGGGGGTCTTGAAGTAATATATCTTCTTCTATTTCAGGTCACAATGACTATATGTGCCCAGCAACCAATCAGTGCACTATTGACAGGAATCGGAGGAAGAGCTGCCAGGCTTGCCGTCTTAGGAAGTGTTACGAAGTGGGGATGATGAAAGGAGGTGGGTAGACACACCAGGAGATTTCCCATCTTTTCAAAGACAACTCTTTTTGAATTTCTTAAAATTTTACAAATGTACTTTTTCCAATTTGGTGTAATTTACTAAATTGAGTTATTATTATTGGTTATACTGTTGTTTTTACTTGTTTTTCTTTGGTTAATTTGTTAGATACGCTTCCTGTGATTTGTTTTCTTTTTGCAGAACATAGCTTTTCTGTATATTGTTTTAATGCCGACAAAATACAAAATAAGCTAATTTGATTGCCCTTTTCTTATTATATTTAAAAGTTGCCATCTATTAACCATGGTCTCTTGCATATTGGCACACATATGAGAGTCCTGGTGGATGCAGATAAGCTTGAGACTAACTTTAACATGACCTTGAAGGGATTTCCTCTTAAGGAGTACGACTACTGATTAAAACACACCCACATTTTGTTTTCATACTTCTTGAATCACACAGGCATCCATGTAATCTTCACTGCTGGACTTTGTGGTAAAAACAGGATATGAAGTTATGTGTGAGCGATGTTCATGAAAAAGCCAGACGAGTTACTGTGGTACCGTATGGCGCATGTTTGTGGCTTTTCTTCTTGGTTTCTGTAAATAATTATGTATTAAACCACGACTTGGTGTCTAAGGTGTGCGCAAGGACCGTGGGCGTATTTTGCGGCGTGACAAACGACGTACTGGCACCAGTGACCGAGACAAGGGCTCTAAGAACCTGGAGCCCCGGACTGGACCCTCTCAGGACGGGAGGAAACGCAGCAGCAGTGCTTGTGCTGCAGGAAAATCATTGCTGACGAGCATGCCTCTCGACCAGGTGCTTACTCATGTGGAGAAACAGGAAATGTGGATAACCATATAACATTCACACATGACTACATTGCATGTGGCTAGTGGATGTTGAGATATGTTCGCAGTCGCTTTTAAATCGATTTGAAGAAAAGCAGCTTTGATTTGTCTGGTTTGATTGTTTCCGGTTTCTCCGGTTGCTTCTCCAGGTGCTCCTCCTGCTCCAGTGTGCTGAGCCCCCGATACTGTGCTCTCGTCAGAAGCTGAGCCGACCCTACACCGAGGTCACCATGATGACCCTGCTCACCAGCATGGCCGATAAGGAGCTAGTCCACATGATTACCTGGGCCAAGAAGCTTCCAGGTACTGATCAGACTGTTAAAGTAGCCACATCACAAGTTAACTCAGTAAAAACGTGTTCAGCACTATATACCCCTTTTTATATTGAGTATGTAATGCACTCTAATGTTTTGGAGCAAATTGTGTCTGGTGACATTCATAGGCCATTAGCATCAAACATATCTGTCTGTAGGGAATTATAACAGTTTGTCATTGTCCAAAATAAACCAACTGTCCTTTTCACACCATGGTTATAGATGCAGCAAATACCTTGTTAGGAGAGATGTCTAACAGATTATGTCCATAAATATTAAGGGAAACATTTGTGTAGAAGTTCTCTAAAACTGAATGGTACACAATGTAGTGGCTAACATAATGACATGTAAGCATACAGTTAAATAATCAGCTATAAACAAGTCAGACTTGTTGCGATGTCGCGTTGACAGCTGTGTTTCTAGTGGGTCATAAGTGATGACTGAGAGGGATTGTGAGTCTATACATCGTATTTTAGGAAATTGTTGCATGTTATACCTTTAACAGGCCTCTTTGGCCCACTTTCCCAGGCGCCCCTACCCTTTTATCATTCACTGCTTTGAATGATAAAAAAAAAGATTACAAAAAAATAGCCCGATAAGCGATACAGTTACTGAAAACATAAAAAAATAAAGAACGCTAACAAATGTCTTCCCTTCAGAAACTGTAGAGCAAAATATTGGGATTATAAAATTGTTGGATTTCAGGATTCCAAGTGAAATAAAAGCCTCTCTGTGCAAACTTAATTTCCTCAAGGTTCATTGACATCATCAAGCCCTTTGATCCAAAACATCCAGTTTTACAAAGTAAAATTCTTGCTTCTGCTTGTAGCTTTTGATACATACGGGAGACCTTTATTGTGGAAGCACACATGGACACACACACAAATGCGGAGCAATTACAGCAATGGCTATTACAGTCATCACCTTTGAAAGGATTGTTTTTGCCAATCCCCGAGCCCCCATAGAGTCTAAATGCAGTATATGACACATCACCCTTTCGTACACACACACACACACACACACGCACGCACGCACGCACGCGCACGCACGCACGCACGCACGCTCCCTAAGTGAGTAAATCCTGATTTTGAGGTATTAAAACCTTGTGCGTCACTAAAAGCCAAAGGCACACAGTTTTAATTGCGAGGGGTCCCAAACAGGGTACAGAGTGGGACAATGGGAGTGAATTGGCTGTAATTACATATAAATTGAGACGGCGAGTGCCAGCAATAAGGCTTCGTAAGAGTGCAGAGATTGCAGGTGGTTTAATTTAAGTAGCCATTCCCATTTTTTTTATAAAAGGGATGGAGGTTCACAAGAAAACTTTGTTATATTCCCCACACCATTTGGTCTTTATTCCAAATCACATCTGTGATCAGGATAACACGGATATTAGGTCTCATGCAGCAACATTCTCTAAAATGTGTCTCCTATTTTCTCAGAATTTTATTTCTAAGAGAAAAGCTAAGATAAGTCACTCCAGATGCACCAAACATTCTTGACAATCCATATCTGGTTTCACCCATTATTATTATTATTATTATTATTATCATAGGTTATGCCCCTTAAACACTATATAAGGGCAGGTATTGTGCCATGTGTAAATACTCTGACACCAAAAGCGATGTAAGAAGAAGAAATCAACGTACTGTTAAATCATGTGATTTTCCAGTGGGCAGTACCGGCGTTACAGGAAAATCAAAAAGCATTGAGGAGCAGTATGTCAGACATTCAGAAGCTGAATGCACGCAATATCATCCAAAGGTTTTTATAGTCTTAATTGGGATCAATGGACCAATAGTATTTCTTTAGCCCGCAAATGTAATCTTGAAATCATTGTTACCCTATAAAACGTGTTAAATCTACTGTGGGTGTGGATCACCTCGGTCCTTTCACCAGAATGAATGTAAGATTGCACTTTGCGTGTGTTATTCTAGGTTTCCTGCAGCTGGGCCTCCATGACCAGGTGCAGCTGCTGGAGAGCTCATGGCTGGAGGTGCTGATGATCGGGCTCATCTGGAGGTCCATCCACTGCCCTGGCAAACTTATCTTTGCCCAGGACCTAATACTAGACAGGTAGCCAGGAAGACTCACCTGACTTCTCTATGACATGCACAGATTTCTCTCATACCCTATTTCTCTGTACCTGTTTTTCCTCTCTATTTCTCTTATATATCTCTCACTCTCAAATCTTATGAGTGAAACATCAGCATTGTAGATTTTCCATTTCACACCTTTCCATCCATTGTGCCGCTGCAACTCGCCCGCCTTAGAGTGAAAGACTAATTACACGGAGTAGAGAGCAGCCTCTCTCTCACCTGAATAAACCCTCATCATTACTGTGCTGAGCCGGCAACCAGGACAGAGATTCAATCAAGGACTGAATGCAAGGAATGATGGAAAAGGAGGAACGATGTAGGGAGAGCGAGAGAGAGAGAGCTAAATGACAAACGGAGAGGACAAAAACATAGAGATGCATACATGGATTTGTGCTTTGCAGGCACAGCCTGTTCCCTTTATTTCCCCCCCATGTTCAAAGTAAACAAGATGGCCAAACCACAGGATCTAACTGAGTGAAAAAGAGAGGGAGCTGGAGACAGAGACAAGGATGAGGGAGGCATGCAGCCAGACAGCGTTTATCCTCTGATGTGTCCGATCGTCCCATTTGATTTAAAAGTGTATTATTGAGTATTATCATTAAAACCTGTATGTCTCTGTATGAGTGTCCTCACCAAATGGACACGATGACTACAACAGCATGGGTCGGGGTGGACAAATTGCCTCGGCTCTGTGCTGTCCAGTTCCACTTGCGCTCTAACCACTGGATGTTATCCATCTTTCTGTCACTTTTCAACTGTGCTGACAAATGGAGCTTTGCAGGGATTCAGTCCATTTGGATAGTTTCATGGTTGCAGATGAATTCAGTTTTTTTTTTCTTCTAGCGTTGGTGCACTGCAGCTCAGATCTTGGGCTCTTGGGCTTTCGTGTGACTTTCAAGATTTTGAATACAAAATAAAAAGAGAAATAAAAACATTCCGCTATGTTTTCTTTCACTCTGCTCTCCAGGAATGAAGGCGACTGCGTCGAAGGCATGGCGGAGATCTTTGACATGCTGCTGGCCACTGCTTCCCGCTTCCGCTTGCTCAAACTGAAACCTGAGGAGTTTGTTTGTCTCAAAGCTATCATCTTGCTTAACTCCGGTGAGGCAACGTGCATGCGTGTGTGTGTGTGTGTGTGTGTGTGTGTGTTTGTGTGTACAATTTGAGTCAGCTTCTTGAGAAACATTTTCAGAGAAACTGAGTGTCAACTAATGCCTGGAAGAGACTCTTCCCTCATAAATACAAAAGCTCTCCACCATGATTTAATAATTCTACACCACTTTGTCGCAGGTCTACGTTTTTTCTTGCCGACAGTAAATATTAAACAGTGTCAAACTCCACCCATAGAGGTGTAGCTCTGAACGCTACTCAGGCACATTAGGCGAACAGAGTGTTCTGGAAAGGCCTGTACCCTCAATATGCCTGATAACTGTTCCCATGACAACATTAGGCAACGAGGCCTGTGTTTGTCCCGGAGATTGAGATATTCTGTATTAGAAACTGAGTAGACTGAAATATCAACGGGATGACACAGCTGGTACAGCTGATGGAGCCTGATGAACGTTTAATTCCTGTCTGGGCAATACTGCTGTTGTAATTAATGCTCTGCTCTTATTTCCATGTGAGTCAGATCGTTGTTTTTTTTTGCAGATTGAGTGAGTTTTATCCTGTTGGCACATGAGCGTGTCTATGAGATGTATTACTCCTACTGAAGTCTCTTTTTACGAACAGAAAGGTCAAATTTAAAGTTGGTCTGTGTGTTTCCTCTGTCAGGTGCCTTCTCGTTCTGCACAGGCACGATGGAGCCCCTCCACGACACCGCGGCAGTTCAGCACATGCTGGACACCATCACTGACACACTCATACATCATATCAGCCAATCAGGCGGCCCGGTTCAGCAGCAGTCGAGACGGCAGGCCCAGCTGCTCCTCCTGCTCTCCCACATCAGACACATGAGGTGAAATTCATTAATCCACAGTGGTTCTTTGAAGTAGTGGGAGCTTAAAAGATGGATGCTTTAATAGGCATTTAAAAGATGCGTTGTCTCACCTCCGGGTCAACTATGGTTGTGTCTGAAATGACTCCTCATTCATTATCCCTACTGACCATCAGAGCGTTCTATGTGGAGGAGTGAGTTTATGGAGGATGTAGTGAGTTTTATGGCAAAATGGTAAAAACACTCTCGGACACTACTCGCGTTATTTCCTCTCGCCGTTGATTACGTCATTGCTATTGCACAATTACGTACCAGATTAACGTTGACTAGTGGACCATCCGTAAAAAATACATATGTTTGTTTTGTTGAGTCGCCTCCTATCTCCTATTTTTATTTTGTATACTATTCTATAACTTTTTTTATGTCAAACTATACAACTTTAAAAAAAATACAATGCTATAACTTCTTTATTAGAAACTATGCTGTGACATTTTTCTATGGCATAGTACACCATAACATGCACTACGCTATGCCATTTTAAAGAAATAATGTATATATAGTTAGATACAATGATATACTGTTATGTACAGTTATATACAAGTATATACAATTGCATACAGTTATATACAGTCATATACAATTATATACAATTATATATTCAGGGTTACAGGAAATAACAGTTCAACATGAGGTGTGGGTTGGGCTAAGCTTCTCTGGTCCAGGGGGAGTTGGCATGTTATGGCTCAATCCGGGTCTTTTAAAGAGCAAAAGGTGGTGTGACTTCCTCTAGGGCTGATCTGGGTTCTCTTCACTCTAGAACATGATGTTTTACTCACGTAGGTGTGTTAATCAATGTAAAATAGTTTCTTTGCACAAAGGTCACTGTTATCCAGAGATGGTAGGAATACACAAAGGCTTTGTTTTTTACGATATTTATTCTATGACATTTTTATGATGTACTACACTATATACTATGTTCTCATGACATACTATATTGTGACATTTTCTTTTACATTTTAATGATATTTTATATACTATAATTTTTTTTTAATGACACAATATACTATGACATTATTAAAGACAATATACAATATATTAATATACGTTTTCATGACATTCTATTCATTTGACAGTTTTAAAGATTTTTTCATAACATTTGTATGACATGACCTTTTAAATCATGTCTTCTATGACATTTTTTCGAAATGTTTCTGAAACACTCTACTATAATGTTTTTAATGACAATTTTATGACCTTATTAATGAAATTCATGACATACTATTAATTTGACAGTTTTTAAGAATACTAACATACTATACAAAACCCCTTTTAATCTCATCTTCATGACATACTATGCCGTGACATTTTTCATGACCTTTGTATCACATGCTGTTTATAACACTGTTTATGTACTGGGACATTTTTCCTGACATTGATATGACATTTGTATTTTTTTTACTTTTTAATCTCATTTTCATGATGTACAATTTTTTATACATTTCTAAAGACATTTTCATGATATCCTATACTAAGGCTTTTTTATGACATATTAATGACACACTATACTGGCCTTCCTGGTTGAAACTAGCTTCCTTCATAAACTTACTGATTCATAAAGTGCGTATTACCTCATGTCCCTTTTTATTTTTACTTTCTCTGCAGCAACAAAGGCATGCAGCATCTCTACAGCATGAAGTGCAAGAACAAAGTGCCTCTGTACGACCTGCTGCTCGAGATGCTGGACGCTCACCGCCTCCACCGCCCGGACAAACCAGGTGAGCCGTGGTTCAACGCTGATGGAGAGCAACTCTCCACCAGCAGCAACGACGACAACAACAACGGCAGCAGTGTCGGCTTTTCAGGAGGTTTTTCCGGCTCCGGTTCAGGACCCCGAGTCAGCCTCGAGAGTCCGAGCAGGGCCCCCACAGTCCTGCAGTATGGAGGATCCCCTTCTGATTGCACCCACATCCTATGAGACAGAGCACAGCAAGCATCATCTGAAGGTCATAGATATGTGTAGTACCGAATGAGAGGGGCTTGGGAATGACATATAATGGTTGTATTTTAATTAATTTCATGAGATAATTATTTATAAATTAAGTGTAGTTGTATATTTTTCCTTTGCACTACTCCAATTTACTACAATATGAGCGTCAATGCAGTTAATCTTTTATGCTGCCTTTCATAATATCTGTGATTTTGAGTCGGCCGTTAACAACTTTACAAGTACAGCTTATTATTATCAAAACTGCAGGTGTGAGGTCATATTGTGGCACTCTGTTAGCTTTGAAATGACGAACAGCTAATTTTTCATTTTGTTTGCCGAGACCAAAGAGCACTTCCTCTGGGCTTTAAGGGGCTATCGGGCTTTATTTTTACTTTTACATAATAAGGATGATTATGCACTTAACTATGATAAAACTGGTTAAAATAGCTAATTTATTTTGTTTAAATTCCAATATTGTCAATGACTTAACATCAGGTATTGTATTTTCTGTGCACATACAATTTAAAAGTAAGATATATTTTGGAAGAAAATCCTACTAATGGTGAAATTATCAGTGCCTCAGGATATATCTGTTGAATTTTGAATAGCTAAAAATTGCACGATCAAATCCTAAAACACTGAATACATAATGAAGGAAGCCAAGCTTTATTGTTGGGAAACGTCCCCCTTTCCACAGCGTGTTGTGTGTCGTTGGTTTGTTCTTTATGCTTACTGCACCAAATTGTGTTTGTGTGGCAGAGACTGAGTGGCTCCAATCTGATTTTATGCATAGATCTTTGGACGATGCAGTTGTACAACACTTCAACACTTCAAAGCTACAACCAGTTATTGTTCATCCACTATTTCGGTGATTACATGTCGAGTTTGCTGAATTTACACGCCTCCAAAAAAATGCATCGTAATGTATGTGCACATATGCAATCTTTTTTTAATTTGTTTAAATGGACAGTTTCATCAGATTAAGAACATTTCTGATACGGTCACAATTGACGAGCTGCAACCAGCGACTATTTGGCATTTCTTCTTTTAAAAATTGCCAAATAGTTGGACATCTCTCCAATGATCAATAGTTAAAGCTGTTAATCTAAAAAAAAATGCATGTTGCCAGGAAAGAAATGCTAAACAAAAGATGACGTTAGTGAAGTTTCAAGTAGTCAAATCTGGAGTCTTTGCCACTGAAATATGGAAAGCCTCCATAAAGTAAAACTAATTAATTTGGCCACTTGAGTTGTGAAGTGTGATCCAGTCAAACCTGAACTGACATGTCATTTGTTTACTGCATAAATAAACGCATTCATGGGGAAAATAGTTGTTTTTGTGTTCGTAAGTCAAGTACACACAGGTAAATATCATGTTTTATTATTTGCAAAGAGTATTCTTCATGAAGTGGGCATTAGCAAACTGTACATACATAAATAACATTTTCATATTTCATCATTTTTTACAGATTCTGCAGAATACTTATCGCAGTTATTACAAAGCTCACTATTTTATGTCGCAGCCGTCTACTAGAACACTACCAGTGATTGTTTGGCTTTCTTAAAAGCAGGGGACTTTCAAGTGCATGCTCAAACAGAGATACAAAAATAAGTGCCTGTATTCAAAAGGCATTTCAACAAACAGACTTATCAGTTGAGAGCTGTTTTTTTTTCCAATCAGATTTGCCCCAAATAATTAAATATTGAAATAAAAAACAGGAATAAAGGCCTTGGCTATTGGGGAGAGAAGTCGGCCGTCTTGGCTGGACGGCTTCAGAGCAGTACCTCCGACAGTGCTCATGTCAGTGCTATTGGGTCCAATTTGAGCATCACCGCCGTTTAAAGACATTTCCAATAACATGTTTCAAGTTCATCCTTCAGAAAATACTCCTGCTGAGCTGATTTCTGTGCTGCTTCAGTCGTTAGGTTTGAATAGTTCAAATGTGTCTGTTGGAAACAAACTCTTCACATCCGAGACTGAATGATTGCTACTACTGCACGTCTACAGGTACAATATCCCACACAAGGTGGTTCTTTAGCTTAATCAATACTAACAATCTATAAACTGATTGAATGCTAAATAAATAGTAGCAGCACTGGATATCATGGACTAAAAGCTCGGTCGACTTTGGCTCCCAACATACAGTAATATAAATAACGCTTTGTTTTTAACTATTTATCAGGTTTCTTTATAAACCTTAAAAAATAATATACACATTTTAGGTTAAAACAGGAACTATCTAGATTGAGGAGAGGGGTTCTCCAAATGAAGGTCCATTTAATCTGGAGAGTGGACTTAAAGGGTTGAGGTGATCTCAGGAGAGTGGGTGTGCAATATTACAGAGAGAAGTCTTCATATCACCTCTGAATGACTTCATAAGCATAATGGCGTGTGTTGCTTTAGGGCACTGGGTGAAGAGGAAACATTCAGTGGAGTCCTTGGCGAAGCAGTAGGAGGATACTCGGCTGCTTCTCATATGGGCGGAGGTCCATTGGTGTAACGCAACATGGGGTGGAAGGAGCGGGCAAAGTTGTTGGCGTGGTGGCAGCTGTAGTCCTCCTGGCTCATGGGCACCAGGCAGGCCAGGCCGATCAGGAGCAGAAGGAGCAGCTGGACGGGAAGCGCAGCCCTGAGGACCCGCAGCAGGAAGGACTGGCCTTTTGAGGAGGCGGAGGAGGTCGATGAGGAGACGCCATCCGGAAGGTCAGAATGGGAGGAAACGCAGCCAGCGGCGCCTGGTGATCTGCTCCGGCTGCCAGAAGACAGAGTTCAGTTACAGCAGAGAACAGACGCGAGTTCACTAGTATTTGCAAATCAGGTAGAAATCGCTTGATATTGTGTTTTAAATAAAACAATTGCTCTAACCTCACGGGTTTGAATCAGAACATTATAACTAAAAACAGTCATAGCTTGATCATCCTTCATCAGTAGATGCAATAAATCTAGCGATTCTGTCATTTAAAATAGTCTAAAACAAACGGGTTTGCAAATACTACTTAACCCAAGTCTGACAAATGAATGAACTCAACACACACACTTAACAGGAAGGAAAGTGAAAATGCAGCAAAAAGACCCAGATTCAACCGTCAGAGATGGAGAGAGCCACAAAGTTGAACACAGAGACACACACACACACACACACACACACACACACACGTGTACAGTAGACCTGCATATACACACACACACACACACAAAACAGGCGCACACACCAAGAACACCACAAACACTCGTAGATAGCCGGCTGTGTCTCACGGGGGAAACTCTGGCTTTAGAGCCGAGTGTGTAAGAGTTCAATGCCACAGGACAAATGCCAAAAGCCTCTGCAGATTTCCACGGTTAGAGCCAAGACTCTTACTGCAGCTCCTCCTCAAGGAGGCTCTCTCACTCTATAGCCTTCCACTTATATTTAGTCCTCCTGGCAGCTACAATACGGCTACTGTCAGCACGCATGAGCAACATGTACACATGCCCTGTGTGTGTGTTCATATATGTAATTCATGGCAACCCCTCCTGCTTTGTTGGATTTCAGTTGATAAAAAAGCCCATTTATGTGAGATAGAGTATATAATGGACAACACTTATGGCAAGACTTGTTTAGGCAGAGTCTTCACCAGGCATTTGTGTTGTTGTTGTTGGCATTTAATGGAAATCATAGCAAGGTAGAACAGAAATGACAGAGTCAGAGGTGGGTAAGTTAAGATGTCTGGAAAGGAAACATAGGAAACAAGGTGGGAGTTAAGGTAGAAGGAAACAAAGCAGGAGTCATTGCATCATATCCTCCTTTCAACTACAAAGAGAATAAAACGGGAAGGAAAGGTGAAGAAAGAAAAACAGAGCTAAAAGAACAAGGTGAGGGGTCACCGGGATTCAGATAATGACATCTAGGAGGAGGAGAGTGCTGCAGTCACTCAGAGGAAAGGCAAAAAGTATGACAAGGCAATATTCATGATGCTATTCAAAAAGCAGCAGGGCAAAGAGAAGCAGTGAAATAAAACATTTAAAGGAGAAAGGGAGCGGCCTGGTGAAGGCGATTCCCCACTCGTTTAAGAGATGATAACATGGTCTCTAGAATAAGGGAGGATCATGGAACGCAGGGTTAAAGCCCTAAAAACAATCAATTAAAGAAGCTAAAGTTATAAATTATCTAACACTCTTATATTTTACACAGAGTAAAACACATCTAATTGTGATTAATTGATTTTCTCATGGATTGAATGAATAGAAATCATGTTTCTAGGCATAGCTTTGGTTCCATCATCATCCCACGTGTCTAGAGTCCAGGAGAGAGGTACCTGTGGCGCGGGCCGCTCTTAGGGTGTCCTGGGTGGGCCTGACTACTTTTGCCTCGAGGCTGTACCACGTAATGAGCAGGGAGGGGTAAAAGAAAGAAAAGAATTTTTCAGTCAAGGGCAAATAAAGACAAAGCCTCAGATGAGAGAAAAAACAAATAACATAAAGAGCCATAACATCGCTAGAGGAGGAATCATCAACAACAAAAGAGCAGCAACATAATCAATGATGATGATTGACTTTCAGAACCAAGAAATCTGGCTTCTCTGGACTAAATTAGTTTAAGTCAAAAGAAACTGACAGAATTAAATATGCTTAATCATTAGTTATATAGTTATAAAACAGAAACAATGAAACTTTTTGCATACATGAATTCCAAAATGAGACGTGAACTAAACTATTACAGAACAGTTAACAGTTTTAACAAGTGAAACGAAAAGCCAGGTTTTCTTGTACATTTTTGGCAGATAAACATGGTATGGGCAGCAAAAACATCTTAAAAAAGGAGGGTTGGGGAGGGGCAGCAAAAGCTCTGTTCATATACACGTAGCAAGTAGAGCAAATGGAAAAGGGAAACATTTATATCAATAAAAATAAAGCGATAGTCAAGTGAGAATAAGTAAGTAAGTTGACTGATGTTATTTTGCCGTTTCTTATCGAGTACGGAGGCCAGCAGGGAGGAACATTACAAGGGCGAACCATTACGAGGGGGAACATTACCGATCTCTTGCGACTTTGGACAGTCACCTCTGACGCTGGACCAGCTGATCCACAGATTTCTGATTTGCCAACAGGCAACAACGGTAAGCAATCCTGAAAAATTAAGCAAAACAGTCACTATGATGTTTACATCTCCATGAAAATGCTCCAAATGGGGAGGAGGCTGCTGTTCCTTCAACATAAAGCGAGCCCTCGTTCATTCGCTCTATATTCAGCATGTCTCTGACCTGCCGTGTGCCCGTGGTCTCCAGTCTCCTCTCCAGCTCCTCGAGGTCTGAGCTGACCTCCCTAAGGAGCAGTCTCAGCCGGTTCAAGATCACGTGCACCTTCTCCTGGGCCTCCAGACACTCGCTGCCCTGAGCCTGGCTCTGCTCCGGGGCCTGCGACTGCAGCAGCAGTGTCAGAGGTTTGGTGTTGACCAGCAGCTGAGCTGACAGCTCCTGAAGAGACGATACCTTCTGCTGCGAGTCCAGCAGCTCACGCTTGATTTTCTGCAGCAGAAAAAGAAAGAGACAGCGGAGTCAACAATGTGGTCAACATCTTGGTCTAAAGATGAAGAAAATAAAGACCTCTTTGGCTTTTATGTCTAGCTACTTAGCTATTCCTTTTAATGATCATTATATTTGTTATCAGACATTGTATTAATCCTGAGGTGTAATGGTGAGATTAATATTTAAAAAGCACGAGTCTGCTGCACACAAGCCTCGTATTGGAAAGACATACCGTGAGTGTTCTGTGATGAGCTCGTAATGTTTCGCGGTCCAGTTTGGGCGGGATGGGCACCACCTGGTTCCTCCTGCGGTCGATGTTCTCCAGCCACAGCAGCAGGCCGTGGCTCATCTCATGGAACTCCTGAAATGGCATAATTGGTATTAGCTATGTGTTTTAGCATTGTTATGACATAAAGTCACAGTATAGTACGAGTACAGAATGTCATATAGAGTAATTAAAAAGTCAGAATAGAATGTAATAAAACGGTCTTCTGTAAAAAAGGTGATTTGAAGTTTATACCTCAAAACATACCAATTATGTTTGCATAGAACCTTTTAAACACTTTTTTTGCAAAGTTCTATACATATAAATGGCTGAAAGTACAACATAAAATCAGAGGAAAAAAATGTAAATAAAATGTTATTCTTTCCTGGAGGGTGTATGTTTTTTTCCCCCGTACCTGGCACTGCATAAGCGCCCTCTGTAGCTCCTCCCTCCAGTCCTCCAGGGAGGTACCGAGCCGATCCCAGTGTGTGTTCATCTCTTTCAGCCTGTCCCTCAACTCCCACGCCTCCTCGGAGTCGGACTCGGATTGGAGGAACTCTGCACTGCTCAGATTGATGGACAGGACCTCTGACTTGTGGGCATCCACCCCTTTCAACAGCTCCTGAGGAGGTGAGTCAAAGGGGAAAGTAATCATTTATAATATTTATAAATCATTTATAATGACACTGAATCCTGAACGGGGCCAGACTGACTGGCTTCAAGATAGAAAAAGCTAACAGACATGAGTGCAGCCAGATTAGGCCCAGTTTGATTTTTGTTATTAGGGTTCAGAGGGATGTTTTATACAATAGGGATGTCTTGCCAATGTTTTACAGCAGCAACAGCTGGACTAGGTTTTGAGGAGTGAGTGTGTTTGTGTATGTGTAAGAGTGAGTGAAACGACATATTTGTCAGCACCCTGCACGTGAAATAGGACATTATGAACAAGGTCAGTGGAGGGAAATTACTGCAGACAAACTGTATTTCATGTACAGTTCTTAAACGTATGCTGTTCAGGGACTGACAGATAAAAGTGCTCAAGCCAAGGATGTCCAAAAGCTGATGCTGCAAAACAGATGGCTCCTATTTTCAAATGCAACCAAAAGGAGTTCACAACAGCTTCCAAGAAATCTGATTATTCTGCTGCATTGACATTGTGGCCTACAAATGATTCTACATTTTGTATTGTACAATTTTCTTCTTACATTGTTGGAGAAACTCTTGCTGCTCTGATACAGCAACTGAAACGGACACAAAGGAAACACACCTTGAGCCTCTTGATTCTCTGCTGGATGGTGTGTATGTCGGTGCTGAGATCGAGCCCTCGTAGCTGGTTGAGTTCAGCCTCAGACTGACCCAACCAATCCTGCATGGTCTGCAGATCTGAGATCAGTTGCTGCCACTGCTGCAGGTTCTGCTTGTGCTTGTGCTTCTCACTCAGAGTCTGAGCCTGGATCAGCTCCCAGCGCTCGATCACACCTGAAGGAAAACAGATCACATACATTTGGCGTGGCTCTCACAGTATTTATAGGAGGGGATAATCGATCATAAAATGTGTGCCTTTGTATGTAACCGACCTGCACTTTGAGTGTCTGTGCTGTTGGGGTTGGTGAGTCCTGGCATGTCGTCCTCATCTTCAGTCAGCTCTCCCTCCGCTCTCTTCACGGCATCTATACTGCCTCGACACTCTCCCATCAGGCGCATCTGGAGGGATGATGTCAATGGTATATGTTTTGGCTTGAAATAAAAGTAAATACAATCCCATGTGCATGTCAGAATGTGCCGGACTCACATAGCCCATGTATGTGGAGTCAACGTCGGGGCTGGAGCTGTTGACGGTGGCCTCTCTCTGCTGGATGTGGTATTGCCCTGCATCCAGAGCCTGATCCAACTGCCTAAGACTGGCCTCCAGCTGGCCCGCCTCACCTGCACCAAGGCCACAACAAGGATGGAAAATATATCCATTACTTTTCATGTGCATGCTATGCTGTTGGTGTGGAGACTGACTCTGTGATGGCATGCATTAGTCTGAAAGTCAGTTTTTTCATCATATTAAAAAAAAGCACACGCACAAGTAAAACATTCTTTTTAAAAAGCAATGGTTGAGATTAGCATTTAGTGATCTGGACTTCAGCATGCAATAATGTCATCTCTTGCATTTTTAATATGCCCAAGTTTTTCTGGATGGTGGGACATGCAGTCTGAAGATGCTTCCTTGTGTGGTTATGTTTTAGTTGATGTTCATGGCATGCTTTAATATGTCATGCTGCAGCATTCCTTATCAGAACCAGGGGATTGCCGTTTCCTACCAGAGGACGATTTCAATGTGTTCTCAGTCAGTTTTATATAGGCCTCTGGGCTCTCTGGGATAACTACATCTGGGAAAAGAGACATACAACATACACTACTTACAATGTGGGCATGATTGAATGCGATACATGTGCTAATTTATAAATAATTGTTAATGGGTTTGCACCGATCTGGATGTTCAGCTGAGAACTCTCGATTAAAAATGTGTGCCATTGAGATTTGAAATCTCTAGAAATGACTGGACTTCATTTGAAGACCTTTTGGTTGAGAGTCCCCTTCTTTGAAAAGATAAATCAGGTGCCTTGTTTTAGAGACGGCTTCCACAGCAACATGTTGACACATTACAATACTGGAAACACATGTTTGTGTCGTAATTTATTGCTTTATATTTTTAAGTGGCAGTCTGAATGTCTTGTTGTTTCCCATACTTGAGAGGAAACAATGATTATTTACTCAACACTTAAACCTCTCGAACCATTTATACTTAACTCTATTAAACACAAATCTTTATTTCAAAAACACATCGATTACATCAGATTTATTTTAAAAAATACACCAAATGAGCACATGACTGTTGTGACCATATAACTATCAATACATTTAATATTTTATTTAAACTGCTTATCAGCATTCCTTCATATACTTTAATTTGATTTCACCAACCTGACAGCACTGTGACAGCCGTCCTCAGATACTCATCTCCTTCCTCTTGCCCGTGGCTCCTTTCCCCAGGGCCTCGTCCTCCAGGGCTGTCCAGACCTCTGCTCAGGTCGTAGTCGTGGTCCCACTCTAACGGGATGGAGTCCACGCTGGCCGGGGTGTCACGTCCCGAGCGATCTGCCCGGATGAGGGCGGTTGTACCCGAGGTCTGACGGCTGGACGTCCGGGGCAGAGAGGAGTCGCCCCACTGCAGCTCGGAGAGCTCGCCACCTTCCTCCATGTCCAGCTCCCTGTCGGAACCATCGAGCTCATCGTCGGCCAGCTGGGAGACAGGAACATATTAGTAGAAGAAGGAAAGCAAGATGATAGGAGGCACAGAAAAGAGCAAGCATGAGAGAAAATGCCAAATAACACACAGAAAATAGAGTCAGCCACTGTAAAGGTTATATCATTTCAAAATATGTTGAACTAAATGTGAGAGTGCAGCTTCTGAGCTACACTGAGGTGAGTGTGTGTGCTGTTAACATGCAAATGTGACACAAGTGTGTATTCTGTTCCTTACAAGCTGTCAGCCGTTGTGTGTCTTGACAAATTCTAGCTCATGGAGTGAACAGCAAAAACTTTTTGTGGGTTGACATAAAGTATTTCCACATGCGTCGTCTGTTTGTCTTTACTCACAGGCAGTCGTGTGAGTTTCTTGTAGTATCTGTCGACTCGTCCAAAAACCTCCTGACAGTATCTCTGCAGCTCCTCCAGCTCCTCCTCGATGACGGCCGCGTCCAGAGGTTCACTCTTCTCAATCAGAGCGTCACCCTGTCTGAACACCAGCTCAATCTTCCCTGTGTTCAGATAGATCTCCTGCTGGAAAGCCTGAGAAGCACATACACATAGCAGAGGTCAGAGAACTGCATCTCACAATAATGATGATTATATAACTCTGATGTGATCATTTGAAGAGTATTTAGCGTTTAGTATTTAGTGCCAAGTATACAATGAAATGTTTAAATCCATTCATCTAATCTCTATAACAGAATAATCAATAATAAACTGCAGAGAAATGTGGTTACTCTATACTGTAGCAGATAGTACAATAGAAAGTACAAAAAACAGGGCATATATTAATATATGTTCCGTATGGATTTGTGGAGTCTTCGTTTTAAACTATGATAAATACACTGTTCTCTTGCAGTGGTTGTGTTATGTATCATGTTGACTTGTTGTGTCACATAAGAACCAATACTTCGGTCTCACCCTGAGCTGTTTTATCTTGGCCTGTACGTCACACTCAGAGAAGTGCTCGATGTTGGTCAGTTGGAGGTCCATCTCAGTCAGCCACACCAGGATAATGTCTCGCGCCGTCTCAAACTCCTCCCTCTGGCTGATGAAGTGCTGAATAAACACAGAGACAAACAAACAAAGATACTTTCATGCTTCTCTTTTATCTTTTTAACTAAAGTAGATCATTGATCAAATTTAAGTCCAGATAATAAGTCTAACTCTTGCAAATGTCAGTAATTGAGCCAACAAGCTAAAACAAATGTTACCTTGAGTCGGCGTAGGATGGCGGCCACCCTCCTCTGCAGGTTATCCCATCGCCTGTTCCCATCATGCACCATTTCCCTGAGTTGGCAGGACGAGTCAGTGCGGTTCTCCCGGGCCAAGCGACGGTACTGTTTGTTGATGAGCTCCAGCTGGGTCAGGCACTCCTGCACCTGACGCTGGAAGGCCTGCAACAACACAAAAAAGACACACGCAAGTTAAAGATCTGAATAGGACACACGTATTTGGAAACGCATGCGATATTAATATTCTCTCAAATACAAACAATAGACGAGGACTACAGATCGCCCCAAAATCTGTAAACATCTAAAATGAACTTTCTAATAAGGCACACAGAGTGCAGATCCAAATGGTGGTACAGGCCAGAGAGCAGGAATGTGCACGTGCACAAAGATAGACTGAAACAGCTGAGCAGACCAGCGCAGACGAGTTTGAGCAACATGACACTCTTCTCTCCCTTTTTTTCTATGATCTCTTGCCAACATGGAAAATGTTATTGTCCGACATGGAACTTTAGAAACACCATAGCATGCACATGCAAATACTGTGCAACTGTCATTTACAAGACATTCGGATAACAAATGTGAAATAGACAAACCTCAAACTTTTTGAGCTCTTCTTTAGCGACAGTATACAGAACTCCGGAGGAGTTCGGCAGGGCTGCTGTTCTTTCTGAGGTCTTCAGCCAATCTTCAAATCTGGAGTAATCATCCAGAAACCTCTGCCACAACCTCCACGTCTCCTCAATCCTGCACAAATAAACTTGCTCAGTAATGTAGTTTCAAAAGTCTTAAAAACAAACACTATTATTGTATGATTAGTAGTAGTATAATCAACACTATTATAGAATACTATAGAAGGCAGTGGGATGTCGTTGGTATCAAGCGCATGTGAATATATTCTCATATATCTAAAATACTGAATTGCCTATTCACAACATAGTTAGAAAAAGAAACCTCTCAACTATGTCTGATTAAATTAAAACTCTTGAACCACACAAAAGATGTCCCCAGTGCATGAATGCAGAAATATAAGAGCTGGATTTATCAAAGAGGCACTGACTTGAGCCTCCTCTCCATGGACATGGCACAGATGTTCCTCCAGCGCCTGTCCAGCCCTCTGGTGGCTTGCTGGATGGAGTCACACTCCGTCTCTGTGGAGCAGGCGTCACAGTCGTGGAGGAGGACTTCACACAGGTTCAACACCGACGCCACTCCTGTGCTGTGTTTCTCTATGTCCCGCTGCAGCTCCTGCAAGTCAGTCAGAATGATAACTTGATTTTTGCTGTACTAAAAAGGCTGTATTGTGTGGCTTTTAGCATTTCTCTAAATGCTGTTAAATGTTGCTTGATGTCTCGTGGCCCTACTTGTTTATGGCTTGGTTATGGATAAATTAATGCAGCAATAGTGTACAAAAGGCCTGCTTCAATACAGTAAACATATGTGTTAGCCAAGCTGCAGCTCTCAAGAGGAAGGAGGTCAGTGGGGTCTCACATTTAGAGTTGTATCTTGGCAATAAGAAGGATACTGACTGAAGGCTAGCTTTGAACAAACAGCCAGAGATGTATTCATGCTGGGATTTCCTCTTGTGATTCAGTGCCACTAATTTTCCACCAACGCAGTTTGAGTCATAATGTCCTGCTGTTATTGAGTTTTTACAGAAAAAGACTCACAAAGTTCACGTGTTTGGTTCATTTTGCATTCCTCAAAGGCCTTAAAAAACCCATGATCAAACTATTCTGCTTCGGAGTGCGTGTGGTCCCACTTGCCTGCTGCTGGTTGAGTTTCCTCTGAATCTCCTGGTCGTCACAGGTGTCGTAGACGATGGGCCTGGACAGCTCCGTCTCGATGTGAGCGAGCCACGAACGCAGGCTGCTCATGTTTTTATCCAACTGCTGCACCGCCACAAGGGTCTCCCTCAACTTCTTCACCCTGGTAGACAAACAGATTCAGGGAGCGAGTCAGAGTCCATTGATGGGACAACTGTAAACACTGAGACATGCCACGTAATAATAATAATAATATGAATAAGTAATAAGTAATAAGGGAGGACTTCCTTGACAGATCTTTGTATAACTTGCTCAACAACAAACCATAAAGCATGCTGTAAATATCCAACTGGAAAATCACAGATTGCAGCATCAAATAAAGGAATATCAGAAGAAATACTGGTTTTAACGGCATGGAACGTTTTAGAAATGCATAACAATATCAAATAAAAGTTTGATTATTTCTGTTTTATTTTTGTAGAGTTGAGTTATTTTTGCCATGTTCAGCAAATCAGAGCAGAAGAGAAACATAAGTTGAGGAGTATTGTAGAACTCCTTACTTGACCCGATATAATAACTGGACACCATTTGTCGTAGTTGTTGATAATAGTGAAGGCGTTGGCCATATAATATTACATATAACAAACCAAAGAACATTATTAACAATAGACGTTTAGCAGGTCTACTCTACTATCACTGCAGCTCCACTGTGATGTGGCATTATGTGCTGCATGGCATCAGCTGCACCACATCCACATCATTCCTAAACCTGCTTTGAGGCATCTCACAATATGCTGTAGGATACAGTAATTTGACTGTTTACATTATGGGATGATATATTGCATAGCATCACACATAATCTACTGCACACACTAGTGTCAAAAGGTGAAATATAAACTGCAAATAATTAAAGCTTGAGCAGCATTTGTTTTAACTTACTGTATAAGGTTGCCTCAGCTTCATAATTCTACACGCCTCACTAACAATAACAGTAGCTCTCCTGCTGTTGTCTGAACTATCTGGAAACTCATTGTACTGTCCTGTGCAGTAACCCCGACTGTATTCCAGAAACACAGACTTGTTTAAACAACATTGAAGACAATATTTTTGCACCAGATCTCCACTTAACCATGAGACTGGTTAAGTGGAGATCTGGTGCAAAATAAATCAAATAAACAAAATAAACATTGCAGAAAGAAGACGTATCTCTATTATTTAGGGCAGAACCATACTTAAAACATTCCTATCTGGATGGTGTAGCACCTTTCATAAATAATCCTTGAAAAATATTATTCTACATAGCGGAAGCTTTTCGACACATAAAATAATCTATTTTAAGATAATGAGAAAAATAAGCTTTGCATGAAGAAAGCACATGGAGCTCTTTCAAGACTGTAGACTCTTGTTGTGTACAATGCGGTCTTAAAAAAAGAAGTTTTAACATAAATTCTCAAGTTTGTCCTGCCTGTTGACATCGCAGTCACAATCCGGCAGATCCTCACTCGGGCATCCTGCCATATTCTCCGTCCCTAAGTCCAAAACCATGGGGGTGCAGAATTCCCAAAGACGACGTTAAAGTCAGGAAGCGTAACTATTCTCTTTTGTCCGTGTGCTCCACATGGAACGGCAAGCAGGTAGTGGTGGGGTGGCACAACTGTGACGACTCAACTGTTGCTCTCCAAGGTTAAAAAAAGAGAACCCCAACAGTTGGTGTGTGTGTGTGTGTGTGTGTGTGTGTGTATGTGTGTGTGTGTGTGAGAGAGTGGGAGTGCCTGAGAGTGACAAGTGCTGCTGTTTCTAAAAAGAGACCTACAGTCAGAGGCATGTGACAGAGCTGGCCTGTGTGTGAGTATTATACACCGAACACACACAAATGTGTGTGAACAGAAGCAACGGCTGGAGGCTCCTTGCAAGAGAGCAAACCTCGATGGATAGTGCACATCGAGAAGAGAACATTTCCAGTAAACAATATCTGCTGGAGAATAATAGATCCTTGTTTCTTTGTAAAATAAAAAACTCCAGAATCTAGGAAAGAAAACAAATATGAAGAAAACACTTTATTGTAAAGTACTCTGAGAAAGCTCCAAACGGGTTGTCCTGTTGTTTTTAAGTAAAAGGACTTCACAAGAGACACAGAGAGTGCAGCTGTCTGAATGAGGTTGGACACCGTCCCCAGACTGCTGGGGTGGGGTGTGGTGTGGTGGTGGGGGTCGGCAGCTGGAGTAGTTACCATCATGTCACTTTCAATTCTCAACACACAGAAAGGAGGAGTATATGTTTTATTACTCTACAATCTCAACTCTGATAAAAGTCAAAAAAGGTTGTGAAGACAAAAGGAAAGAGTTGAGGTGGGATGATGAATGTGACCTCTCTCTACTTAGTTTGCAGCTTCACTGAGTGGAAACACCACTGACACTAGCAAGGATTAAAGAAAGGCCTCAGCAGCAGTGTGGGAAAAAGTATTCTTCCATCACATGTCATGAAGCCTGTAACAAACTGAGGCCAAGGCAGGCCTTGATTGATGAAATAAAAAAATTAAAAATACTCTTCTCATCTCGGAGGAGTGATGCAGCAGAGGATCAGAATGGTGAAGAGTAAGTCTTGTGACAAAGTGACCCTTTCATCCAAATAATTATACAGTGAGGACGCTATAGATTATGTTCATTCATCAGACCACAAGCTGGAGCCAAACTAGATGGTGTGCAAGTAAACTTGTCTACAATATTTTTAGTCCACACTTTTTAAATGTTAATTGTGTCCACCCGACTAGTATTATCTATGAATCATGCTATTAAAGACCATGAGTAGTTTGAACTATATTTCTGAAGCACTTTAGGAGACAATACAAAGAATATTTGACTTAATTTCAATAAAGTCTTTTTGGAGTCCACTCTCACCATCACATTACCAACTCAAACAACCCTCTGAACCCTCTTCGGAGTCTTGGACACCCACCTGGCGGCGATGAGGTCCAGCAGGTGTTGCCAGCGCTCGCTAACTTTGCTGAGTTTGTGTTGGATCTCGGCCGCCTTGCCGTCTTGGCTGGACCTGGCCAGGCGCGCGCCCATGATCTGCAGCTGCTGCTTGTTCTCCTGAGCTACACCGATCTCCTCCTGGTACTCCTGGTGGAGAGACATCCAGTAGGTTAGCACAGGGAGGCAAGTGTGGTGTGCAGTGTTTGTGTGTCCATGCAACTGTGCATTAGAGCTGCAGATGAGACCCAAATCTTTTTAAAGTACATAAATGTTGATAACCCTGGTCTACAAGCTATAATCGGTTAAAGTTCTTTTCTTCCTCTGGTTGTTTAAAATTCACAGCAAATTCACTTTTAGGTATGACTTGGTCAGTAAATATAGTACGCAAGTAAATAAATCCATCTGAGTGAACGTCTTCATGAATAGATGTCTTGTGTTTCGTTCATTCAAACATTTTAGGTGTATTTTCTTTTGCGTTAAATCACCTTGCGCAGCTTTTCGATCATCTCTTCAATGCTGATGTCTCCATTCTGAGAGACCTTGCTCTCCATCTGTGTGAGCCACTCACATAGCTCCTTGTTTTTCTCATTGAACACTGCCCACTCGTTCAACTTCTCGCTCACTTGCTGCCTGCGCAGGGAAAGCTGAGGGGACACAGGGAGGACAGAGTGGGGAAGGGAGGTTATGAGAGAAAACATGTGGAAAGGGATCATTGGAAAAAAAGAGTCACTTTGGTGGTTAAGAAAGATTAAGAGAAACAACATAATTGGTGGAAGATAAACTCAAAGAAGTAATTGATAGAATAATAGATAATGGTTGAACAATGTATGCAACAAAAATAAATACTCAAGCATCAATGAGAATATGCCCCAGTCCTGGCAATTCTTCTAAACCTCTCAATCTTAACCAAACACAGCTCACAATAACACTTTGGGCTCTGAGAAGTGGAAAATTAGCCACAGCTGAACACACACTGAACTACAGCTGAAAGCCCTTTTGCTAAAACCACAAGTTAAATCCACAAAGTGAGGATCACAAGGCAAGTTGTCACACCAATTACTTTGAGATTATACAGAGAAAGCTCGAAGTAAAAAAATTGTGTAAATCTACCTGGTGGCAGACCTCCCCCCACTGGCGCTGTAGCAGCTGGAGGCGTTCCTGTAGGACTGTTATGTCATCTGCACTGACCACGCCCTCCAAGGTGTCCCTCAGCAGGAACAAGGAAGTGAGGTCATCGGTCCAGCCCTCCACACTGCTTTCCAACTCCTGCATCCACATGACATAAAAAGAAAGGATTTACAAAACACAGAGAGGTGACCCATAATTTGAAGATACACTCCCAGCCTGCTCACCAACAGCCATAGATAAAGCAGGAAAACCACAGAACAGAACTACTGACGCTCAACTGCAGCTGCTGCACCCTCATAAATAGTGATGAGGAGAAGCAAAACAGTAGACTGACAAGAAATATTACAGCAAAACGTGCCACAGAAAGAAAGATACACAATTTCTTCTAAATGCGAGGATTTCGATTTTCATAATTTTCTTTTAAAAATAACAGTAAGATGTTACATTCATATATTAATACAAATCAGCTCCATTCAAGGTTTAAGGCAAGATAAGGTGACGGACGCATCAAACCTTGTATCGCCTCCTCATCCGTCATTGTGACGGATTTGCGGCGGTTGTAATCATTTGTTGACCTGGAGAATGTCTCCATTATGCAATACGCACAAAAGGAAGCACACACACATACAGAAATATACCCCCACTGCAAGCAGGGATGCTCTGTCTCTCTCTCTCTCTCTCTCTCTCTCTCTCTCTCTCTCTCTCACACTCACTCACTCATGCGCACGCACCCTCTCTGTTCTCTCCCTCGCCCAACCCCCTCTTTCCCTTCAGTTGATGCTCACCATGTGCAGCTATTCTCACAGCCCTCCTCCCTGAGGAGCTCAGGACATGTCAAGCATGAAGCATGACTGCATAAACTGCACAGCGGTTAACAACGAACTGCAAATTATCAGACACAAATTTAATGACTGCTGTGGGAGCAAAAATAATCCACGTTGGCTCATTCAAGCATAATAATTATTGACCCAAGACAGGCTAGTTTTTGAAAAGTACATATGGAAACAGATCAGATCAGATCAATAAAATGTGATCAAGATTCAAAATGATTTCCCCCCTAAACTAAATGTATACAAACTGAAAAGAGGACAAACAAGGGCACACAGTGTGACAGCAGCGAATAGATAGAGTCATGTTCTTTTTGCTTCTGGTCTGTCTGCTTATCTGTTTGTCCTCATAGCCAGATTAAGTATATATGTGTATCTTGAACAGATGCAAAACATACACTAGAAAGAAAACACTATTTGAATATGTGTATATTAGATTATTCTCACCTTGCATCTGATTTGCTCTGAGTGGAGCTCCTCATGGTGGTCAGGCAGTAGCAGAGACAGCTTCCTCTTAAAGGCCCTCAGCTTCTCCAGGGACGCATTTATGCCCTTTTCACATCGCTCCCAGTTCTATAGACACACAATCACACACAGTAAGAATTAGAGCATAAAACTCACTCACTCACTCAACCTCCTTAGCAACCCCATGAAAAGAGTGATACAGCAAAAATCCAACAGCCAAAGAAGAGAATTAACACAGCTTCATAAAGAGGTTCTGCTCCCCAGGGTGCGGATCAAAGCTATTTTTAGAGTCTGACAAACGGTTCAATTCAGGATAAAACAGGGTACCGGTAATATTTGCTAAGAAATGCTGCCGCAAAATGGCATACCTGAGTCATGGTAAAAGTACCTTCAGCAGCTGCTGTCTAAGCTTAAGCCCAGGAGGAGAGAGAGTAACTAACATCATAGGAGAATAAGATAAAGAGGACGAAAGGAAAGAACCATGTTGAACAAAAAAGCCAAATTCCCAGATGCATCTTTTATCGTCAGTCAATACAGGGCATTCCTATCAGTCTGCAAAATCTACCTCACAAAGTTCAAATCATTACAGCTCACTGTGTAGTGTCGGCACTCTCCATGTGTGTGTGTGTGTATGTGTGTGTGTTTATGTGGATGTGTGCCCTGGCCTGAAACTTACTTATCTTTGAACCATGCATATTGCGCAGATGCAATTTATCTGAAGACAGAAGTGAGTGTGCTCCATTTCTGTCCTCCTTCTGGAGTGAAGATGCAGCGTTGCAGAATTGATGTGATAACCTGGTTTCAGTGTCATCTGAGCCCTTAATGAGCCCACTTGGTTGTACTGCATGTACATCTCATTAAGGGCTCAGATGCCCTTCAGCACCCTTCACACAGCAGCACGATAGAGACACAGCTTCTCGCTAACCTTCAACACAGATTGTGCTCAAATGAGGCTTCACAAACCTGCAATAGTACAGGATGTCCCATAATACATCACTAAACAGTACTCTCTTCCCCATAAACACTCCATTTGTTACAATCTACTGTATGGGTAATGACAAATAAATAAACTTTTCCAACGTTGCGTGGCAATGAGTGTAGGAACCAAAGCATAGAACAGAAAGTGGAAAGAATGAGGGTAAAATTAAATAAAAAAGACAGTATTTATGTTATGGTGTCATATGTTTTACTGTAGCTTAGACATGGAAAGACCAAGAGAGCAAAAGACACACAGAATAAATAGTATGAAAAGATGTCATTATTCTTCCAGCTGTAGTTTTGTCTTACCTTGAGCAAGCCGTGCAGCTCCCTTCTCTGCTGGTCCAGACGGTGGTGGGCGTGCCTCCACCTCTCCTGAATGTCCATCAGCTCCGTCTGCAGGGTAGACTCGGCCCTGGCATCGGCCGTCAGCAGAAGGCTCCTGCCGGCCTCCACCGTCAGGATGTAGCCTCCCTGCTGCCTCTGCAGCACTCGCTCCCTCAGCTGGAGGAGCAGAGACAGGGAGAGAGGGCAGAGTGGATACAGGTTAACTAAGGGAGTCTAAGGTTGGAGAAGAGGTGAGGGTTTATTAGTGAGAAGTTTAGATTTGCTGAGTTAAAAGTATTTTTTAAATAGGTTACATGTTTGTAAAGATGGAAATGGTAGATAAAAAAAACTTTGCATAATTTAAATTATCTTAAAGTGACCTCATAACAAATGAAAACTTCTTAAAGAAGGGAAAATAATTGTGTTATTAAGTGAATCCATCACCTCATCCACCTGCGATATACTTTACATTATTTGTAATTAGAATTAGGACTTGCAGAGATAATAAAGCATAAATATTTTAGAAAAAGTCATTTCAGAGAAGATTATGAATTTGATTACGGTGATGGGTGACTTACCTGAATCTGATCCAATAGGTTTCTGGCCTGCTGCAAGGCGACTGGTTCTCCTGGCTGATGTTCATCTGGATCACGAGTCACTTCTTGAAGCCATTGTAGCAGCTTCTCTGCCATCTCCCGGTACTTCTGCCACTGACGGACCAGGCTATCAATAATGCCCCTTCGTTGCTGGGCCCGTCTCACTACACCTTGCCACTGATTGCCTAACAAGGCCAGCTTCACGCTGAAGTCATCTCTGTGAGGGGGACAAGAGCGAGAGTAGCATGTATGCTCCCTAACCACTGGATACATGTTCATGAGATAGGACATTTTCATATAAATAGGATTGTGTGTGTCTTTACCTGTCATCCACTTGTCCTTGGTCCAACATATGATGGCCATCATTGATGATGGAGTAGAGAATCTGTTGCCTGCTAAACATCTCTGCCTGGAACAACTGCAAGTACACATACATACAGTACATATACATAGCAGTATGTAGTACACACACCTACAAAGACAGCATTAGATGCACATGTACTTGTAATGCTCCTCTGACCTCATGGTCTCTCTGCTGCTCCAGCAGATTCAGGTAGTTTCCTGAAATCTCAGCGGCGAGCTTCTGTTCAGTCTGAGACAGGAACTCCATCCACACCTCACATTTCTGGAGGAAACTCTGCTGTTGGAGCAACACCGCCTGCAGTTTACTGGAGAGGGACAGAGGGAAGTCGTTTGGAACATAAACAATAATAACATAGAAAATGTTAGTGACTTTTTTAAAGTTATGTCATTGTAAAGTTATACAATACAAAAAGAGAATTATTCAGAACGTTGAATTTCAAAGACTCCCAGGCCTGTAAAAAACATCTTTAAGCAGATGCTTCACTAGCACACAGAAGCAGCTTGAGTGTGAGGAGTTGACATCTGTGTCTGATGTTAGGCAAAGGGTTTTGAGGGGAAGCACTACACAATCTAAAGTAAAATGAATATGTCATGCTCTAACATTAAAGGAATAGTCTCTTGAATACAGACAGGAAAAAGCTCCATAGTTCAAATGACTAGTTATGTTATTATGCTGAAGGTGAACGTTAAATACATATTTAACAACAACATAAAATATCAAATGCTATTTATTATATTTATTTAAACATGTGACATTTGAATGTTTTAGGTACCTGAACCTCTCAGTGAGGTGAGCGGAGTGAGTGGCCCAGGCTCTGTTGAGACTCTGCAGCCGTTTAACATCTCTGTCACTGACTGGCAGTCTGTACACCGACTCGTTAACACGCTCCAGGTCTGGAGATAGACTGCTCAGCCTCAACAGGTAAACCTGGGAATACAATATTACTCATTTTCAGAAAGACAGTCGAAAGAACACAAATGCTTTGTCCATCAAGATAAAGATAATCTAAGTCATTTAATTTACAGTAAAGTCTTTGGTCGGTGATATGTTTTACATGATCAATTTACGCAAACTTTTTTGTGATAATGCACCAGATGTTTCAACACAGATAATACAACAACCACCAAGCCAGCAACATTTGTTATACCTTTAGTTTTTCCATACGTGTCTGGACCACAATGATCGCCGGTGAGCCGACTGGGTCGGGCTCCTTAAGCACCTCATCAGCCTCCTCAGCCTTACGGATCAGTGTGTCCAACTGCTCTCTGAAACCCTCACAGGCCTGAGATCCAGACTGCAAACAGTCAGACAACAAACAGTGAGAATACAGAAGTGATGGCTTAACATAGTCACATAATGAGGGTTTATATAGAAAACAGTGATGTGTATGTCATTCTTCCTATGCCCACTAATCCCTGCTATCCTACCTGCAGTACTTCCTGCTGCCTGTGAAGGGCGTGCTCCAGTGTTCCTAGACGTTGTGTGAGTGACAGGTGGTCGGACTGGAGCGCTGCAGAAGAGGAGGAGTCAACTTGGCTCTTCAGCTGCTCCCCTAAAGCCTGTAGCTGCTTCAGGGACTGTTGCACTGAGGCCTGGTCCCCAAGGCACACCTGCAACAGTAATGTCATCAGAAAGAAGCAGGTTAGGAACAGAATGACTAAATATTTAGAAAAGTTGGAAAAAGTCACATTATTTACATGTACACTAATGGCACAGGGTCGACAGGACTGTATTTTGAATGAAAGACCTAGTCAAGGAACCCTTGACAAATGTCAGAACGTAAGATAAATTGATGCATGTTCTTATATTAAGGTGTTTAGCTAATGGGTTTTGAAAGAGCCCAAAAAAGGCCATGTGATCCTTTAGCTAAAGGTTTTGTGTAAAGCGTTCTTGTAAAAAGTTTTCCAGAAAGGACAGCTCATGCACAAACAGTTTTCAACCACTAATTGTTTACTATAAGTTTGAATGAGAGATTCTGCATATATTATTAGGACAGTCCGTCTCTAGACATTGCTCAGCATGGCCCAGCGTGACATGAGGACCCCTGTAGTGTAAATCAGGGGCCTGTCTTTCCCTTTGCGATCTCCTTTTCAAAGGGCTTTTGTTACGATTCTGCTGTGAATCTACATTCAAGCCGACAATAGAGCAATTTGGTATTCTGCAGAGGGGATAGAGGCTTTGTGAATCCTCATAGCGAGCTGACAAGCCACTTTCAAGCTTCAAGTATCAGAAAGTAGGCTGAGGGTTAGCTTCAACTGCTGACAGAATTAGTTTCACGTCATCCAGTGGACTGTGTTACGCCGTCCCATCTCTACCCACATCACAGTCCATTATCCAGGCGCTGCTCTCCTCTTCTGTGATCTCCCTGTCGGTGGCGCTCTTCAGCAGGCGATCAGCACGTTCTTCCTGTTTCTGAACTAATGTCACGCACTGGCCACACGATGACCTGTAGCGCTGCCACAGCCCAAGCAGGGCCTTACTGCTCCTCAGCTGTTCTGAGATCTGCTCTAGCAGACTGTTCCATCTAGAACAGAGGAGGAGAAACATATTGCTACATATTGATCTCAGCTCAGAAGTTGCCGCAATTTGTTTTGAAGTCACTCAGGGGATATGCTTTTGTTATTCCTACCTAATGTTAATGTCCTGGAGGGCTGTGTTGAGTGTTTCAGCAACAGATGGGTGGCACTCTGTCAGGAGCTGTTGTGTTACAGAGCCAAACTTCTTCAGGCTGCTCTCCTGTTTATCCATCTCGTACTGCAGGTTCTTAGAAACACAGGAGGCCCACGAAAAGTTAATTTACATTTTGCAAACTTTGAGTTTCTCAAATCCTTCACACATTCTATTTATTATCTCAAAAAGAGACACCATTGCCAATTGTCTTTTGGACACTGAGCAAATGTTTTCATTCAAACTGACCTGAAATAGTTATTGCAGTAAACTATCTTGAGCAAGACTTACACTAATAACGGATGCACAGTCTTTTCACTGGTGCGCCACTCTGCACACATCTGCTCACCTCCAGACTCTCCACCTGTTGCTGTACTGCCTCTAGAGACCCGTTTAGGAGACACAGCCTGGACACAGAGTACCTCCCCTCCATCAGGTAACCATTCATCTCCTCTAAAGCTCGCCGGTACAGCGTCCACTGCTCCAGCATCGACCGCAGGCTCACCTTCATCTGGCTTATCTGATAGGAAGGTTGGCAGACAAAAGGTGTAAGCATCTTAAAGCGCAATGGGGACATTTATGTAACAATCACAAGGGTAAGGGTTCCAAGAAAGTCACCATGTGGTTCAAATGAGCCCAGGATTGGTTCAGTCCTTTAAGGGTCTCCTTGACAACAGAGCAAGCCACTCCTGTCTTATTCTGGATGAGAGCATTTCCTCGTTCCTCTGCTTTCTCTAGATCCTTCTCTTTTTCCTCCACTAATTCCTCCAACTCCTGCAATAAACAGATCCTTTGTTTTTACTTTCTGAAAAATCAAACTCAAACTGTGTGCTGCATCCATAGCATTGGTCTATGTATGTATACCTGACAGTCTTTAAGTGCATTCTGCACAGATGCCACATCCTCTATCCGGTGTCTCTTCTTCAGTTTATCCTCCTGTAGCGTGAGCCAGGTATTCAAGGCCTGAACTCCATTTTCATGCTCCAACCAACCTTCCAAAAGTCCTTCCAAAAGCTGAATCTAAAATATAAACAACTTTGGAACTCAGAAACTTAAAACAAAAAATATAAGAAGAAAACAGCCAGGTCTGTGACACTGGAACTGAAACATTACCTTTTCAGCAATGAGCCCCTGTAGTATCTGCCATCGTCTGTTCATAGCTCCCAGTTTCTCAGCAAAGTCTGTTTTGTCACTGCGTTTCCCCTCCACATCTTGACTGCTGATCTGCAGCACTGATTGGTTTACAAAGTCCACAGTCAACTGTTTACAGGTCAGATCTATGCGGAAACCCTGTGAAACAAAAATGAGACGTGATGTGAATGTGATGAGGAAGAGGGAATAAGAGAAAAGACAACACACATGGCTACTGAACTCTAACTGTTTTTTACCTTATATTTCTGTAAGAAGTCATGGACCAACACTGAGCCTACAGCTCCCATGATTTTGTACTGGTCCTCCTGTATGAGGTTTTCCAAAAGAGAGATCCAGCTCATCAGCTCTGTGATGGCGTGGCGGGATGCGAGCTTCTCCATCTGCAACTAAGGGCCGAGAGCAGAGGGATTACAATGTAGCCAAAATACAGTACCATCGTGGACAAAACCTCTTGGGGAGAAAAATTTTGCAACAATTGACAACCATTAAAGTTCAACGGCGGCTGTTTTCAGACCTGGTGTAGCTTCTCTTGTACTACAGGAATACGAGTCAACAGTTCAGCCCAATGAGTGTCAATGTGGCCCAATGCCGTCCTGAGACCAGCAGTATCTACTCTTTTCAAACGCAGAAGCTGGTTTCCTGTACTCAGCACAGATGAACGCAAAGACGACTTAGCATCCACCTCTTTGGAAAACTCCTATCAGAAACAAAAATGACAGTGAGTTAAGTTGCAACAATTCAATAATAATATAGATTCTATTATTTTAAGTGTGCACTCCTCAAACTAACCAGGAAGGCATAGAGGTGGTCTCTGACGGTCTCTAGTTCCTGAGGCACTGTCACTGACTGGGTCGTCCAGAACTCCAGCTGGTCCAGAGCCGAATGCAACCAGTGGCTCAACTCTGCTGACTCACACTGGTACCTGAAGTTTATACACGGGAGAAAATATGAACTTTTGGTTCTGAAAGCTTCTGAAAGATTAAAGGACTATTTATTTCAGACTCATGGTTTCACAAACAGGACTGCTGACTCACATAGATACATAATTGATTTGATTCTTTGCACACTGTCAAACAAAACAAAGTCCCTGACCTGCTCCAGTGTTTAAGCGTGGAATCAAGGCGGTGCAGCTCCTTGTTGACCTTGGTAGTGGAGGAGAGCCAGTGATCTCCCAGCTGAGTCAGCTGGTTCTCCAGGTCTGAGCAGCCAACAGAAAGAAGAAGCCTTTTGCCCTCCTCCAGGACCTGGTACAGCTGAGACTGATGCTCCGTCAAGCTGGCCTTCAGACGCTAGAGGACAGAGAGATAATTGATATTATAACAAGCATGCTTAACTAGAGCTTTCATGGTACATCAGATGACATCTTGATAGTGTCATGCAGTATCGAGATGCATTTATTTGTGCATCTATGTGTGTCCAGTCCGTTTAAAGTACTAACCTGGAAGAGACCGATCCTTTCAACAAGTCTTTCCTCTGTCTCCTCTACCAGGCCTACAGTAGGGATGCTACATTCCACAGCCTCCAGCTGTCTACACACAGCCTGGTAGTCTTCCACCAGCCCGCTCCATGACTGTTAACAAGAGGAGAAAGAAGAGAGTGGCTAAGTTAATTCATTCTACATGTGTTATTCAATTGAATTATACTGTTCTTATTTGCTATCATTTTTTTTTGTCACTCATTCCCACCTCCAGTATGCCCTCCAGCTCCACTCCCCTCCTGTGGGCCTGTTTGAGCACACTGTGGGCTAAGGCCATGGACTCTTCCAGGGCCTGGCTTTCCCTCTGCGCCACCAAACCAGACACTTTACTGTAGAATGCCTGGGTGAGGATCATATGGCATTCCAGACCCTGGAAAAACTCCTGTGTTTAAGGAAAGACAATGTTAGAAAAGAAAGAAATATGTCTATAGGTGATCAACAAATATACTGCAACCCCCTTTTACCACCCTCCTTACTTTGTGTTTGTCCAGTAACATCTGGACCTCTATGACAGAAGCCACTGTCATCTTCTGATCGGCAGCCATCTTATCCTGGGCGGTGTCCACCAGGTCTGTGAGGTCATGAAGTGCAGCTTCATACTGAGCCTTGAGAGACAACCTGTGGTTCAGGCTGCTACGTCTGGAACCCACCATCAGAACCAGCTCCTCATATGCATCCTACACAAAACCATCAACATGTCATCACTATAGGGGCACAGTGTGAGAGAAAAATAAATGACCTTCACAGGGCATTTGATATTACCTGTAGTTTGAGAAGTTCCTGGTTGGAGATTTGGTCAGATTGGAGTCCCTCTGCTCTTGTCTTCAGCTCAGTCACTCTCTGCTCAAACTCTCTCAGACTCTCCTCTACCTCTGTTAATGTCTACAAAAGATGCAACACATTTAATAAATCACGTCTTCTCAGAAGCTACTGACAACTCACTGCATCTGTGGGATTTCTATATTTTGTATTATTTGTGTATCTGCCCCTGGTCATACCTCTATCTGTTTGGACGCAGGTCTGTCCACAGTTCCAGCCATCTTCTGAAGCAGCAGGTGTTTACTTTCACCCAGAGAAGTGAACAGCAATCTCAGTTCATTCTGTCAAGGACAACAGAAACAAGGTTCTCATTGAGTGAGGTAAGTTTCCTATTCACAAAAAGAAAATGTTTACAAGTTTAATGAGAATCCGACTGGTGGATTGACAGAGTTGCCATTGTACCTGGAAGGTTGAGTATTCCTGTAGCCTGTCCCTCATAGCATCACAGTGCTGGTCCAGGGTGGAGTCTAGCAGCCCCATCCTCTCCTGCAGGCCCTCCAGTGTGTCCTCCATCAGGGCCTGCTCCTCTCCTCCACACAGCCGGCCGGCTCCTCCACCCAGAAGGTCTCTGCACTGGTTTACCTCCCAGGTCATCGCCTTCAGCTGTTTATTCAGACCCTGAACAGAAGAGCAAAGGTCAGTAACATGGCAAATATATCCCATCCAGTAGAGTTTTAATTGTGTTGTCTGTTTATTTCCTCCTTTTGTACAAGTGCCATGAATACCTCTAGATTGGAAAGTTGTGTCTCTGTATCTTCAGACAGGAGCACAGGACCAGCGAGCAGCTGATTCTCAGCAGCATCCAACCAGGAGGAAGCTGCTGAAACTGCAGCATACAGCTCCTGCTGGACTGATGTCCCTCCTAAAGATGTTGCCAGTTTGCTCTCACCATCTGCCGTCTGTGAGGAAGAACAAAGAATATTTACTCTAAAGCTGTCAGTACGAATGTTGTTGCTTCTTATTAAAGACACAGAAACCATTGCCACAGGGAAACAATAAGTAACAAGAGATTGAAATAAGGTGGACAATCTGTGCTTCACCTCACGGGCGATTCTCTCCAGAGTCTGACTGCAGGCCTCAAACAAAGCTTTGGGAGAGCGAGAGTCTTGGCTGGAAGATATGCCTCTAAACACCACACTGGGGCTGGACAAGCGGGACCGGTGAAGGACCTGGTGACAGAAGTGACAAATGAGACACGTGAAAGATACATGGCAGCAAACTGAAATGACCTACAGAATGCAATCAGCCTTGACTAATGAGTTTCAGACAACTCAAAACATGTGTAGACTTCACACTATTTATTAAAAACTTCACACTCCATGATGTATGGCATGTGTACCGGGCTAAGCTGATCCTGTTCCATGGAGTTGAGGGAGAGCTGCAGTTTTGTGCTCTGATCTTTGTTCAGGTTTTCCCAGCGCTGTCTCATCTGGTCCAAAGGAGACACGGTCACAGACTCCAGCAACACTCCTCCTGGGATGGACACCTCACTGTGGGAGGTAGAGAGGTGAGTCGTGGTGACAGATTGGCCCCTGGAGTGGTACTTCACCAAGAAGTTCCAATGCATTTAAATGCTTTTTCAAATAAACATAAAAAATAAATAAATCACACAAAAACTAAAATCACGGAAGCTTCTCTGTAATGCGGGACAGAGTAATGTTTGTTCCATCTGTTTAAGGAATAACAAAGTAAGTGTGAGAAGAATAGAGGGAGGAGGTACCTGTCACCATTGGGTGTGGTCTGTTGGAGTAACTCCTCTCCAACGCTGGCTACAGACTGGAGCAGCCTTTTCTGTTCAGCTACTTGCTCCTGCAGCTCCTTGGAGGTCAACATACAGCATTTAGGCCATTACGAGTCAGAGTTATATCAGATTTATCTAGAAGAGCCACTTCCTATTTGAAATGGTTTCCATTAGCTATCAAGAAAGCATTAACCTAATTCAATTGATTTGCAACAACTATATAACTACACACAAGTTATTTTTCTTACCCTCTGTCGAAGAAGGTTGTCGTGGTACTGCTGTGTGCGTGTGGATCTGGCCTGGGAAAGCCAATCCTGGACGTTGGGACTCTGGGACAGAGATGAGTCTGGCTCACTGTCCTCCTGCTCCTGCAGTGAACCCTGGGGGAAAGACGGAAGGACGTCAACACTTTTTTTAATGAGGAGAGAAAGAGACACAAACAATAATTTTCTTTCTGAGAAAGGGTCAATAACGTTTGTGAGTTTGTAGAACAGGAAGGAGATGTCAACTCTTCAACAATACATCTGTATTTTGAAGTATTACAGTTAAGATTGCAGCCAGTATTTCGATTATATTCAGATAAATGAGCTATTAGAGTTCCTATGTGTTGTAGAGTCATTTTGTGAATGAATAGATGTTACTATTTACTAAAAGAAAACATTAAGGGAGGGATTTTCCTTTTTGGGAAAAATATTTTTCAGTGGAAATTCAGAGATTTTGACCATACACAGAAAATGTAGCCTAAGCCAAAATGTTGTGTCATCAGAATCACACCTGCAGCAGTACATGTAGTGCATGTGATGAGGTAGCTTCCTTGTGTCTGTTGTTTGAGGCCCATTGTGAGACACACAGGCTCTTGTTGTCCCACAGTGGAAAACAGTGGACTTTTATGAAGGAGCACGACACGACCTTTAGTATTTGCACAATACTACCATTGATACTGTTAAACAGTGTCACATAATGCAACACAGCACAATAAAAGTCACACAGAGGCAGGGAGGAAGGACAAGCTGGAAAATTGAAAACATGTGTGATAATGCGGAGGGGAAGGGAACTGCAGGTGTGGAACAGGAGAGGCAAATAGACCACAAATTACCTTTGATCTCACCTGTATGCCAACTTGCTTGTCCTGCAGCATCTGCTGCAGCTCCATCAGGCTGTCTTTGAGGGAGTGCAGTTTGAAGGTGAGTTGCTCCGCCTCTCCCTTGGTCTCGGCCCGACCCTCCAACAGTAAGCTCTCGCTGTGGACGGACAGCTCTGACAGATACGACACCTTCTGCTCGATCTCAAACAGCATATTCTGGAAAGACGAGTTACAGTTTATGATAAACTCACTACTACTTAAAATGTTAAGTACCCACCTAATCAGCCTCACTCTTTACAGTCACCTGCCAAAGAGTCACTCAAATAGCAGTTATTATGAACTGTCCTACGGGACAAAATCTGCACCAAAATGTGTGATCACACCATGTGCGGTGGTAACCCTAAATGTAATGAATGCCCCTATAAGCTTTTCATAACATGCACTGTATACATGAAGCATCCTTCAGCATGCTCATTGCTTCTGCCTCTTCTTGTCTTATACCTTATAAGATCCAGTTATTATCAGATCAATTCTCATTCTCTTTTTCAAGTTGTTTCCCACTAAATCCTTTTCATGATATCCCATTTACTCCCCCCCTACATGTCCCAACAAGGGAAAGAACAGAAAAACAAGACCCTTCCTTTTCGCTGTCCAGGTTGTGTGTGAAAAGTGGTACATTTGTATGGGAGAAGGGGAGGTACAACCTTAATCCCCATCTTTCACACGAGGATACAAGGGCCCTTGACGGAGGCAATTCTCTTCACAGAGAATCTTTCCCAACAAAACAAGAGTGCCGTCATGCAACCCTTTTCCTTCTATCCGGTGCTGTCATTGTGTGATTCACTGGGAAAGTGGGGAACCTCAGTTCTCTCTACACTTTCTTACCACAAAAAAGCCTCTTCGTGGTATTCTAACCAAAATTCCTCTCTTTTGGCCCAGGATCAGAGAGCAGTTTTGCTGCGATTAATACAGTTAAAAGACAAAAGGAGTTTTTTATATAGTCTGGTGAGATACAATGTGTGGCAGAAAGTTTAGACTCAGCAAAGTATTTGATTAAGCACTGACCCATGAGAGGCTACGTTTAAGTGGTTTCTGAGCTGCTTACTGTGTGGTGATTTTTCTTGTAGTGAACAGACTGTTCAGTGAAGCGTTTACTGCAAAGGTAAATCAGCCACACAAAACTGTGGTGCAAAAAATACAAACAAATAATACTATCCTAATGCAGAAACCTGATTCATCCGATAAAATAAATTATTTTTAACAACGGTCTTTTATATATATTATTTTATATATATTACTTGATTTTCTGCTTCCTTTCTGAGTTGTTCCACTTCAATTTCTTCCCCTCACTTCATTTCTATAACCTCATATCTTTTCTCACATCTTGCTCTATCCATTGAATCAATACTCTAATAATCTACCCTTGCAGACAGTTTTTACCCCCCGGAGATGAAGATCCGCATGGACCGGATCTTTAGAACCGCAGCTCCACAGGGGCCATATGTGAGCATTAATCAGCTTACTGTCTCCCAGCTGCCACACACACACACACACACACACACACACACACACACACACACACACACACACACACACACACACGCACACACGCACACACACACACACATTTCCTTTGCCTAGTAACAGAACTAACATTATTACTACTGAGAAGCCAATTATAGTACATCATGGGATGAATGTTAAAACATGTATTTAAATCAGTTTTGCTTTTAAAAAGTTTAAGTTATATGCTTCCACGAAAAACTGTCACGGTTCACATACGCTATATAACTGTCTGTCTCTTCACTTTTCTGACTACACGACACAAGTTAAACACGGTCACTGATAACAATCTTCAGAAGGACACATGATTGTGGATCCATGTGACCATTTAGCCATCGACCCCTCAGATAAAAGTGATGTTACCATAGAAACAGGATTTGTGGGGGAACAGCACTTGTTCCTGGTGGAAGACAAGTGAGAAGGGTGATCAGAGGGTCAGCATCTGATCCTAATCCTAGAAAAAGTCTCACTTAATAGAGGGCTCTTATTCGGCTCTGCTTTGATACATATTCAGTGCAGGTTCTGTCGGGTTATTCTGGGTTTTGACAATGAAGTGAACAGTTTATGCGTGACTAAAATAGTAACAGCAATGTAATACCATGGGAATTAATCCACGGACAGCCATTACTTCTTGCACAGTGGAGCAGCCAGACACTTCACTTTAGCCTTTGATAACTCCCTCTTGATGAAACAGTGGCATGCAGACTTCATAACATGCCTCAGGCAGTGTTGTTTCTTGACTGTTGTCAGTTGTTATCCTTGAGAATCCAAACATACCCAGCTCAATATCTTTCAGTGCTCAGTCAACCGGTCAGTCCAGTCTTTGATGAAAGCAGAAATGTCCTTCTCACCTGACAGTCGATGAGCTGCTCCTCCATGTCCAAGTCCTCATTTTGGGGCTGAAGGGCAGATCTTAAAGTGGCCCGAGTGCTGAGCAGCCAATGGTCGAGCTCCTCGGCCTCGCTGTGGTAACGCTGCAGCGCCTGTTCCTGTCGCTGCTCTTCCAGCTGTTCACTTAGTTTTTCCTGTAATAGAAGCAGACCGATATTTTAGATTCCACATGTGAAACAATTCTGATAAATAAGAATGAAAGTATGCAAATTTGGGAGACGTGTATGAATGTCATCTTTAAGGGCCTCACCTCCAGCAGCTGCCGTTTCCCAGAAGCCTTCATTCGAATGGTGGCCATCCTTTCTCCCAGCACAGTGAGAGTAGACTGGAGGGCCAGTTGGTCACCAGCCTCCCCATCGCTGTCGCTGTCTGCCAGCTCCTCAGAGAAACACGTCTGCAACTCACCAATCTCATCCTGCAGCATCAGGATCTCATCCATCAGAGCCTGATGGATATAAAAGAAGTGTGCTGTAGCCAAGAGGAGACAGCTCATGACATATAGCAGCAACGTCCCAGGTCCTGAATAGTGTATCATACTCCACCCCGCTCCCTCTCTCTACATTCCTCTGTCAAATAAAAGGCACAAATGAACCCCCAATTGTATTTTATTTTATATGTGAGAGGTGAAATAAAGAGAGTGATCTGGAAAAAAAGATATTTCAAGAAAAAAGGAATTGAAAGGAAAGGAAGAAGATACTGAGAAGAAAATGATGAGAGGTGGCATTAAAATAGGGTTTTTCCAAATTAAGGGGCTGTAACTGCTGTCGCTGTGAAGTTGGCATAGCAACGGAGAACAGTGCCATGCAGTCTATTAAACCCCTCCATCATTCTCTGTTTGCTCAGAGCAGGCTTCTTTTTTTTTTCCACAAGAGATGTCTTCAGTCTGTCTGAACATGTACTAATACTTTCAATGTTATCAATACTGCATTCACCTCCTCTTCCCTCTTTCTCTATGCAACACACAAACATCCCCAATTCCTCCAGAGCTCTCTGGTCCCCCCCTCTCTCACCTGGTGTGCAGCCATCTGGCTCTCGGGGCTCTTGTTCGGCTCCAGGCCCTCACTGAGCGCTCCCTCAATGGATTCCATCTTCGTGGAAATGGACTGGAGGGACTCCTGATAGTGTTGCTGCCGCTCAAGAGCCTCGTACAGACTCTTCTGCTTCTCGCTTATCTGTGGTCAGAGTGAAAGGGTGGAAAGAAAAAGAAAGAAATGAATGATGGTAAAATCCAGATGTTAACTGGAGAAGAAGACCATAATTTATCTTCTGACTTGTGGTAGAGGAGGAATATTATAATTTTAATTTAATATAATTTGAGTTTTGGCACTCGTCAAGATACGCTGATCTGATTTTGTGATAAAAGTGTCCCAAATCCGAAAACTTCAACTGTGAATTCACAGTAAGCCACAAGGATTTCTTGAATCAAAATCTCTAAAGCATTTTTTTTTTACTATCAACGTCATACTTTTCTAACCGTGGCATATGGGAACATAACATATATATACTTCTACTTGTATATTTTTCTTAATTAATTAAGTTCATAGCAGCTGAGGATGTGATGTACCACGTTCTTCAGTGTTTCCCAGGATCTCTGCAGGTCATCCAGGTTAGCAGCACTGGTCTCCATAGACGGGTCGTACAGCTCCCGGAGGGGCGCTCGACTTAAGGCACCTCGACCCTGTGGCACAACAACGCAGTGAGTGTAGGCCTCACCAGTGTGTGAGAGCGATGTCAAATATATGGTTGAAGAGGGTGCGTGGGTTCTCATATGGCCTCAAACATACTGTCAACAATGAATTTGAAATGCCACATCTGGAGAAAATATGCCCACATCTACAGTATGTAGAGTAAAGAACATATAGATAGAAAATAAAAATATCTCCAACATGTTGTAGTTCTCTTATTGAAGGGTTTGTAGTTTAAACTAAAATATGAACATACTCAGTATGCCAGAGGGTCATGGTTATGGCAGTTCTAGTACAAGGTACATTAGAACTTAAGATCTGGTTGGCTGCAGGCTAATCAGGTTAGTTTAAAATGTCTCCCATGATTATTTCCTTCAATCACTTTCCAACTGCCTATTTGTTTTAGTTTACTTTCAACAGTTCGGCTCACATGACATTACACAAGACAAACATACTGCATTAACACACGGTGAAAACTTTTTGCTGTTTCTCTCAGAACAACATAGAGCTTTGGCCTCACTGCTGCAACATTAGAAGTCATTGGTTACACAAAAAGGTACTTAATGCTAAATTAGCTATGTTGAGAAAACGACAACTTTTTCATTCACTCATTTATTCTCAGCAAAAAAGCATGTGGCAAACAAATGTTATTTTGCAAAATAAATCTGCAAACATAATGCTGAGAAAAAGGGAAAGCAGGGACATCACAGCAACTCTCCAGCTGTTTCTAACATCCGCTGTGTGTGGTGATGATGGGGAGGTCATTGTTTGGTGGTGGGAATCAGATGGTGGTGATGGGAAAAGTGAGCATCTCCAAGTCGTACAGTATTTAGTCTTAAAATCTTATATTAATCAAAACAAAAAAGTCTGACAAAAGTTAATAATTATGAGAATGCTATGAAATTAAATATGTAATGAAAACTCTTGCTTTCAGCAATGTCATTAGGTACAAAAACATCTTTGAGACATATTCATCTGCATTGGAAAACAGTATAATAATCTCATCCTAGTGGCACATTGTTTTCTCTTTTCAAGCAGAAGATGTTAAGACTAAATATCTGGTTGGTGACTCATTAAGATGGAGATTTTGTTGCTGCAAAGGTGAATGGTTTCTTATGACTAAGAATTTGAGGTGTAAAATTGAAAAAAGAAAGTGGTATTATGGACGCTAGGCAGGTCAGATAATGAAACCAGGGTGGGGCTTGCAGTACCTGGCTAAGAGGAGCGTCAGCGTTAGCCCCTGGGGAGGGGGAGCGGCAGGCAGGGGGAGAGGAGACCTCACTGTTGGTGCCCTCCTCCCCTGACTCCTCCGTCACAGGGGAGAGAAGTGTGTGGCAGCGGCCGGCTGTCATCTGACCACACATACATCAAACGCGCACATCAAAAGAAGCAGGTATAGGAAACGGGAGGCGAATCAAACAGAAAACGTGTGAGTGAGGAGACAGAGAGAGAAAAATTAAGAGAGAGCATACAAACAAATGGGGGAGTGCAGATTAGCCAGATCGCAGTGAGTACATTGATGATTAATTAGACAGTGAGAAATAAAATAAGACCAGATCACATTACTGCTTTACATGAAACACGGCAACCCTTTTGCCATAGCGCAGCATTTCCCAGAAATATTTTAGTGTACTGTATTATTTTAAGACTAGATTTATCTGGCAATGAATGATCCACTCAGATTGTTTCACAGGATACATCAGGGGAAAGGAATGGCCATTACCAGGAACTTAAAAGTCACACATTAAGTAAGTAGGACACACAAACACACCGACACTGTTCACACACATACGCATATATACTGTATATATGTTGTTTCAAAACCACAGTCATTTCCTTTCCATCGCAGACACAACTCCCTTGTAAATGGCACCCACACATCTATATTGCAGACCAGACTAATTTTATTTAAGAACTAGAAAAGAACCACTTATACACGTTGATGCATAAGCACCTTTAAAATTAAACTTTAGTGACACTCTATAAACAGTAAGAAGAAGGCCGTAGAAATCCAGAGGAATAGCAAGGCTCAAACTTAACCAAAGTAGAGCTAAAGCATTGCAGAGCTAACCGAGAATACAGCAGCAGCAGGAGCAGCTGTCCTAGAAGTGGCACCGTCGTCTGTGGGCCTGCATGCTTCAGTAGAGAGGCAGAGCAGAAATGTGAGCCAAGCCCGACTGGGCTGCTATTTGGCAGTTAACGCAGAACTTGGCCGACTGACTCAGGACCTTTTTTTATTTGGTAGACCTTTTTTCCCGGGCTTTATGATGCAATGCAATGCAACGAAGAGCATCAGCACACCAACACGTGTGGGATTCTTAGTGGTTTTTACAAAGTGAGTATTGCAGTCCCAACACTGTGGTAACGGTTACACAGTACTAATTATGTTAAAACAATACCAAATCAAGGATATCAGCAGTCCTAAGCAACCCATTTATGCCACATACACAAACGTATCATGCTCTGCTCACACACTAACACACACACACACATGCAGTGATATCCTGTTTCCTGGCCTGTTGAGACCAAACACACCACAAACAGCAGGAACAGAGCAAATCTGAATCCGAACGAAAGACACAGTAAGAGAATGTACTTAAACGTGACCACATACGAAAAGAGGCACATTAGGGCCGACAGAATCAGGGTAATACGAAGTGAAGTGACACAGCACAATTTCAGTGCAGTAATACACAAGAGACAGACTAGTAGTAACACTTGAGGTGTATGCAAGATGAGGGGGGAAACTCTTGCAATTCAAAATGCAAAAATAAATAAAAGAAGAGGAACGCAATAATAGAGTAAAAGCCTATTATTAATCTGAATTCTTTGATATTTACATGTCATGGACCACTGAATAGATACAAATGAGGCCCTACAGCCCAATTTAAGCTTAAATGAATGTCATCCCAGGGGGTCTACATTTTGGTAACTTGGAATTTAATTGCACTGAATTAACTTTGTACACAGTAACTGGGAAACAGTAACCCATAATCATAACTGTCATCCTCTAATTTGGGATAACTTTAAGCCAATTACAATTATTGTGAAATTAACCGTAAACACCCCTCTGAAAGGATCCCTGGGGTTCCCTGTTTTGCAATGTTGAGAAGCAGTGGTCTGGACAGAAAGGGAGAAGAGACAGAAGCTACACATTCAAACACACAAACACACAAACATTGGCCTGACAGGCACACAGACATGCAGTATGTTATGTGTTGGTTTCTGGGTGATTGTGTGTGTGTCCAAAAAAGGCTTTGCCACTCACCATGACAACAGAGGGGTGTGCTGGAAGCTGCTTATTGGCGGCGGTATTAGTGGTCGCCACAGAACCGGGCAGCTCCTCATCACTCAGCTCGTCCATGCCGTCCGAGAGCCCATCCACCTCGTTGACAGTCAGCAGCATGGTGGCGTGTTTGGCTTTCACTGTCAGCATCTTACACTTGGAGTGGAGCGAGGCGATCTGCTCCTGGTAGCCGCGGATCTTCTGGGCCAGCTCCTGTCAAAACATCCCACCCCAAACAGAAAACACCACCATCCCCAGGGTCAGGAGAGTGTGGTTCAGTCCACAGTGGAAGATCAATAGTTCCTGGTTAGAAAGGATCCTGAAAAAAGGGGGTGGTTGAGTTGGTTCAGCGTTGAATGTGGTGCTGGTTAGAGAGGAGTAAGTGGAGTTGACGCATTCTCTTCTCTCCAGTCTTTTGCTTTTGGCTTCACAGTGTGTGGGACTAGAAAGAGAATAGCACTGCCTCCCTCTCTCTCCTCTCTCTTTTTCTCTGTATTTCTCTCTTGCTTCTGTATCTCTTAGCCAATCAGAGCAGCACAGAGGCGGGTGACTCAGAGCAGCAGTGAAGCCAACAGACAGGATGTTTGGTTGAGAGAGAGACCCTCGCAGAAATAGTTCAAAATCCCTCAGACACTCCCTCTCGTACACATACACAATTGGCAACAGAAAACAGGAAGTGATCTCACTGACTGCACCCCCCCCTTCCTCTGCCTGTCTTCCTCCTCCACCAATCCTCGGGATAGATTCCTTTCAACAAAAGAGAGTCGTAAGGAGAGAGGGAGTGTTAAGGGAGGAGGACAACAGAGATGGTGTCAAATTACTGTTACGGGTCCAACTCCTCCTTCTCTCCTCCCCCTTCGACTCCCCCTGTCCCGCAGATGGTCAATGCGTTGATAATCAGGTCATGTGACTAACTGGGCCAGTGGAGTTGCAGCTTTCTGCTCAGCTTAGAGATCAAACTCAGACATAAACACACTGCCATGCCAAGTCACTCTGCAACACCGGAGAGATTGCAGTAACAAGAAGATATCTACAAACATCTGGGTTCATATATTCCCCGTCAAGTAGTACAAAATCTGGCAGAACCGAGCAAGGAAAGTTAAAATGTGATAAGAAATGTGTTGCCTCTGGAAAGATTTGATCTGTTTCTCTGCAGGTCTTTGCCTCTCTCAGTCTGCCACCCCCCTCCTTCTTGATCTCTCTCTCCGCACTGGAGATCAATGAACTAAAACTGCAGCAAAAAGTACAGGAGTGGCTAATAACAGATTAAAAAAAACATCTACACTGCATCAAATAGGAATCTATGCAGATAAGATGTACGTGTACCATCAGATACTGGAGGAATGTTTGAGTTGGGCTTGTAGAGGCACAACACAATATTGTTCCAGACCTGCTGTATGTGGTGGCAGTGCTCTGGTGACAGAATGTGATTTATTGAGCAGTATTTATTCTAGAGTTTATGATTTTATACAAGCATCAAATAATTCCCCATTGTTTGTATTTCGAATCAAGACATTAGGGGAAAAAAAACATATAGAGCAAGGATAGCAAAAATAAATACATTGCAGAAGAGCACCACAACTACTTTAAGATATACAGCATATTTCCTGCTGCCTCAACTTCTCTTGTTATGATGCCTTACACTGTTACAAAGTACAGGAAATAGATAATGACTCAAGGCTCTGCTCTTTGATGTTGACGTTGGCCAACATCCTGGTTTGTTAGCTTTTTTAAATATTTGATGTGATGCTCATCTACAGTACAGTCAATCTCCAAAAGCTCTGCATGTCCTTGTTGCTGTGCTGTTATTTAGCATGTTATTTTGTCACAACAATCTGTGCATTACATGAATAAAGACTCATCTTAAAGTGCACTATATGGCCACAAGTGTTGTTCATGATTCATGGTTCAGTTGAGTGCCTTAGCTTCCACTGAAGGAAATCCTCTGGCTTCAGCATACAATAATAGTATAAACAACAGTGCGCTTCGAACTTGGTAACAGTATAGGGAAAGTCCTTTGAAGGGTGAAGGCTGTTATAGCAGTACATTATTGTCCATAGTTTTGGAATGACATGTTCAAAAGTCACATATGAGGTGTTTGACTTATATTTAAATAAATATATGAGAGACAGAGTGTGTGCTTTCTCTGACCTCATGGTGGTGTATTTGAGCCTGAAGTTCCTGTATGTTATTAGTGGAGACAGGCCGGTCCTGGATGATGCGGTGAGCCTCTTCTATTAATCTCTGGAGGTTCTTCACTTCCTGTTCATACTGCTCGTACTGCACCACAGCCTCCTGCGAAAGATAAATCAGAACAAAGAAAGGTTGAAACGGCATATTTAGTCAAACAATTATAAAATGTGACAGATATTAGTTTTTTCTCCCGCCAGAGAGGTTAAAGGTGAGTGTCACCTACAGAAGTAATTTATTGTCACAATACTTCCATGTTACTGATTTGTATATGCACAGTATCACTAAGTATATTACAGTAACATACATTTTCCAGTCTGGCATTTAACAGAAAGGGATAAACACATTATTTTCAAATATGCTAAATTAAATCATTTGAGATATGCTGGTATTAGAGCTAAGAAGTGTTTCAAACACTTATTCTGTTCATTCGTGGGATTCTAAAGTCTCTGGAGGCAAAACCTCCAAAATAAAACATATAATATTGCAGTTATTGTGTTAGTATATAAGCCAGCCAGATTAGATAGACAGACAGTGGACTCATTGTTACAAATCATTGGTTTGGTTAAATGGCTAAGATGCTTTAGGTGTTTGTGCTCCAGATTGTCACAGAAGGTCACCTGCTTCTTGGTCCAAAGGCTAATCTCCAATACAATTAGCTTAAAAGCAAATTCAGCCCAGAACCAACGGATAGAAGGATAATAGTGGTCTAATAGGGGCTCAACAAAAACACAGACATTCCTGAGATGGCCTGTTGGGACAGTGCATGTCGATGTAGACCTATACAACTCCGCCAACAGGGTGACAAATTACCAACTATACACCTCAACTGCTCCGAGGCATGACGGTCTCCAGTTCTATAGTTTGTATCTTGACAGATGATATGGTAGTTTTAGGGAGAAGAAATTAAGAAACTAATTGTTATACAAACAAAAGCATCTAAAGCATTTGCAGTATGAGGACTGCCCTCTACCTGCAGGATGTTGCACTGCTGGATGGTGGTGTGCTGCAGTTGGCTGGCTTCTTGCTGTAGAATCTGAGCTGTGCGGCAGATAGGGAGGCTGGCCACTACCTCCAATGGTAGCCGGAGGGCGCTCTGACACTGCTGTACTGCCGCCACCTGCTGCTTGAAGCCCTCCATTTCCACCAGCAGACGCTGATGAGGGAAGGAAGGGTTGTTAGAGAGTAAGGAGGAATTGTTGGGTGTGTGATAAAGCAATGCAAATAGTTGCTTTTAAGTTGTTGTTGTTGTAATAAACAAATGAATAATAATTGTCTACATGCACTGGGTGTATGTGCAGTATTGTCTCCATTTTTTAATTCTGGTCATTAACAAAGTATTTTAAATGTGTGTGTTCACCTGTCTCTGTGTGAGCTGCTCTCTGAGGCTGAGCCTGTTGAGGTCTGGTGAGGCAAGTGTGATCTGGATCTGGTCCACAGCAGCATGGAGGATCTTTACCTCTGCCTCCAAAAGCAACATGTCCTGAGGAGAGAAAGATACACACAATAAAAGGAAAGCACCTGCAAAAGGAGGAGCAGCTAATAATGTGAGTATCTATACATAACATTTTTCAAAAACACTTATTTCTGATGTGGACCTGCTTGCAGTAATGTATACTCAAACACCAGTCCACAAAAGTATTTCTTCAATTCAATTAATGCAATAAATAAAATGGTAGGTATCTCTTTAACACAAATCTCTTCATTTGCAATTTCTAATTGAACAAGATTCATTTCATATGAAAATAAATTACATAACCAGTTGTAACAAAGGTTGTGCTATGTCTGCACTCTATATCCAGAAATCCAAACTCACAGGAGGAATTGTAAACACATTTCCAAACACATAATGTTATTAGCAACAATCAGCACCAGACTGTCATCTGGGAAACAAATTACCGCTGCACCACAAGCTAAAATAGTATGTTCCATGATGATGGTGTAGTACTCCATGAATGACCATGGGAGGGCACTGTTGGAGCTCCAAAGGGATGTGCACGTCTTGCTGCCACCAACATGTTTTGAAGAAATCAAATTAGCTATGCTTCTTAATGAAGATAATTTGATCAGAGAGACCTTACACAATTTAGAGGTGAAGTAGTATGGATGTCTGATTCCTGTACTGCTTGCCTGAATGCAAACATTGTTTACCTTTGCTGCATCCTGCAGACTCTGGAGGCGAGTCTTGGCAGTTTGCTGCAGCTCCTCTGTGTGTCGGCTGAGGTGTTTCACCTGCTGGATCCACCCTTCCGTCTGCAGCACCTCCCCCAGCTGCCCCTCCCTCTCCCCCATGGCCTCCAAGTCACCATGGAGACCCCGACACTCCCGCAGCAATGCCTGTCACCATAGTAACATAAATTACAAATCAGAGAGAGGAGCCTTTTGTGTTGTGCAACTATACTAATTAAGGCCGGCCAACACACCGAACAGTACATGACATTTCACTGAAAATCAAACAAGGGAGTGGATTTAATTAGCTGTTAATTTGTGGGGCGTCTTCAGATTTACTACGTTAATCATTTTGTGGATAAATAAATATAAATTGTTGATTCTTTAGCAGTTTTCAGACATCTTTAAGCCATCGCTAATGTGTGACTCATTATGACTCACCTGGTGTGCTCTAATTTGCTCCTGCAGCTGGGACGCAGAACCCCAGATGATACAACCAGTGACCAGAGCTTCTGCCTTTTCTGTCCAGCCCAAAATGAATGCCTTCATACCTTGATATTCCTCCACCTGTCTCTCTGCCTGCTCAGAAAGACCAAGACAGAAGAATGTAATCATGAAAATGATTTTGGCCACAACATTCTGACAACTATATAAAAGACATATGTATTTTTGGTTTGTTCATGCAAGCAATAGTAAGAACTTAGTAAACTCTACATGAAATGCTGAACTGAATGGAAATATCACCTTCTTCAGTCTGTTGGCTCTGTCCTGGACCTGCTGCGTGGTGTGCCGTTGCACCTCTGTCAGTTTGGCCACAGCATCGCCCAGCTGCTTACACAGCAGAGGGTTCTGCTCACCGAACTCCTGCACTGCTATTCCTAAATCTGCCACAGAGCGACCACAGCATTGACATTCTTCACAAAGAGCCTGCAGGAGAGGAGAGGTGAGTAAAAAGGTGAGTCAAAAAGAGAGGACAAAGGAAGAGTGTAATTGTCTGTTATACTAAAAAGTGATCAGTGCAGGTGACAGATGTTTGTTTAACCAAAACACGTAATTTTTTTAAAGAAAAATAGATATTTACTCAAGCCTAATCTTGCCAAGTGTTAGAAAAGAAGATTGATAGCCGTCTTGTGTTTGTATGATTAATATGAATCTACAGTCAGCAGCAGGTGAGCTTAGCATAAAGACGGGAAACAAGGGGAACTGCTAGCCTGGCTCTGTCTTAAGGTCACAAAATCGGCCAACCTAAATTCACTAATCTAATACATTATATATTGTTTGATTAATCTGTACAAAAAAAATAATTATAAAGGGAACAAGTTGTGTTTTTACAAGCGACCAGTGAGTAATTATAGAGCTACCGAGGCGCGGGTCGACAGACTGGTTCAAATGATTCCTTTAACTACACACACTCCAAGCCTTGTGGGTCTACAGATGGGCAGGGGAGGGAAATAAGGAAAAAAGTTGGGTCGAGAAGAAGGAGAACGAGAGGAAGGGGCTGTGTCTCCCATCTGTGATACTCCTCTCAGAAATCTCTCTCACAACTCTCCCACATTCATTAACCTCAACATCTGAAAAATGAATAGCCCATTTAACAGGGGTTAATTGCTTGCTAATTAGTCAATCTGTCTAGTTGATTACTTTGGTCTCTTCTTTTGCCTCCTCCAGGTCGGCACCCTTGTCTTCCAATTTCAGAGCGATGGTCTTCATCTTTGCCTCGATGTCCTGGAGTCTGAAATGGAAGTCCTCTTTCACATCTCTGGTCTGCTGCACCTCCCTTTCTCTCGCCTGGACCTAAAGCAGATGGCAGAAATACACACATTTCACACTACTCCATATATCAAAAACTAACATGCACATTTTAATAATGCTATATGTTATGGGTTTTTCAGCATTCACTCTCTGGACACAATAATAACCATGCAGCAGTAAATTCATAGACAAGACCGTAAAGTAGAATTAGTGCCATCTTTACAATGGTACATACTGTCATAGCTTCACTTTTCTGTTCAGTGTTTTTAATGCATTTCACTTACTAAACTCACATTTGACAGCTCTAATTAGTTAATGAAACTACTACATTTAATAAAGGGTTAAACTCTAGCCAAGAGAGGTCACCTGGTCTTCAGCCGATCCCAGAGCCAGAGCCACCTCAGCCAGCTGCATGCTGAGCTCAGAAGGCAGACCGGCCTGGAGTTCCTGGTACTTAGACTGCTGCAGCTCTGTCATGCGCTCCACACTCTGACGCCTGCTGATAACCTGACCGTGTGCCGTCTACAACACAAACAACATCACATAACAGGACTGAAAATCACTGTCTTTTCTGTTATGACGTGATACTGTATGTCCAAACAAGCCAGAGAAGTTCTGTACCTAGTTGGTGAGGACATGTCAGTTTGCCCTTATGTGTTAGATGTGGGTGTGCGTGCATTAGTGGCCTACCTCTAGCTCTTGCAGCAGTGATTCCAGGTCTGCAGTGGGACTCAGCAGTAAACCACGTGTATCTTGGATCCAGCCTTTGACCAAGCCCAGCTCCTTCTCGACCTCTTCTCTCTCCCTCAACTCCTGGTGTACGTGAGCTCTGCTGGCTCGTACCCGCAACACAAGGCTAGACAACATACAGTGGTAATGAATCAAGCAAAACAAAAGAAAATGTAGAAGCTGTTAATACAGTGTGCATTTTTTGTTTATACAAAGTCACAGGGTCAATTCTGTTTCTGGTTTGCTGGAGCAGCCACAGCACTGGGTCACTCACCTGTCATATTGCTCCTGCATGCTTCTAATCTGTTGTAGGCAAGGCGTCTCTTCAAATCCATTCTCTGACTTTTTCTTCATGACCTCCTCCTCCTCCTCCTCTCCTCTGAGGCAGCGAGTGTGTTGCCCCAGCAGAGCCAGGATGGACTGCTCCCTCTCCACCTCCAGGCCGAAGGAGTCATTGTACTCCAGGAGGCTCTGTAGCGCTGCCCTGGTGGCAGCCTTCTCAACTGTGCTGTCTGGGACACGGCTGTGAAGGTCTTGGGACACGGAGCGCACCTTCTCCATCTGAGGGAAGTTTATGTGCAAAGATTGAGGTTCAGTTGATGCAGAAGATTTAGGGTTAATTGTATACTCTTGACAAGCTAGTAAACATGGATGTTTTCAATGTTGAATTTAAAGTATATACAAAAAAAAGGAAACACATTCAACACGTTAGTGTGACCAGTGGTTTTCAACCTGGGGGTCGGGACTCCCACAGTGGTTGCGAGATCATTTAAACCTGCAGATGATCAGTGCAGATGAAAATTAAATAACATATATATTTAGATTTATATATGTTATATATATTCTGTGGACCAAAGAGACAATTAAAAAGATAGATTTGATGAATTTTAGGATTAAAAGTCAAAGAATGTTTTTTAGACTGTTACATTCAGTACATCTATAAAGGTACACATCATGATTAAAGGGATGAGATAAAAAGGAAAGGACTGAATATGTTAGTGTGTATATACAGTATATATACAGTATATCGTGTGGCACCATCTGTCACATTACTACATTTCACAAATAATCTTTCAAAGTTGTATCTACAGAATATAGTATTTGCTATGATAGTCTGATAGTCAAAGGCAAAAACAAGAGTCTAGAGATTCAAGTGCCGTGAATGACATCATGTCCAGTTGAACAAAGGAGCCATAGAAAATTGGTCAACAACAGGAAATGTGCCATATACCGAATAAGGAAGTGGCCGCCATTCCTTACAGTTTGACCTAATTTCCCTTTTAGGGAATTCTTGGGAGCTGACAGTGTACACATTTGAAATTGATCAAAAGGCGGGAAAATACTTCACGACAGTGTTTTGGCAGGAGAAAACAACTGGCCTGAGGCCTGTAGTTACATCACAGCACACCAACTGGTATTGTGTTGTTGCTGTGTTTGACCTAAATCTGTGAGAGCAAGAACAATTTTCCAGATGTTTGTCAACTGTAAGTGTCCTGTGGGTATAAACAGCTGTTGTGGACTGCTGGCACACTGATGGTTAGTTCTACACTGTACATTTGTATCATTGAAGCATACTCATCATACATGCAATATGCACTTGAATATGTGAATCACACAGGGAACCGTGCACAGTATCACCAACACATGTACAGTATCTCCGCTTACCTTGTCAGTGAAGTTCCTCCACTCCCTCGCAGTGTCCTCCAGTGCCCTCTCCTGGGCTCGGGCCACACTGCGGAGCCTGGTCCACCGTTGCCACAGTGACGACACAGAGTGGCTGGTGACAGCTTTGCTGGACTCAGAGATTTTCTGCTCCAACTCTATTGTATTCTCTTTCAAAGCCTTTAGAGGCATCTCGAGCAGATCGATGTGAGCCACAAGTGACTAAAGCAAAAAGATGACAATAGATGCATACAAGTCATTTCATAAATGCAGTCTAATCAAACATTTATACAATGGAAAACTACAATTATCCCCTAAAAGAAACAACTCTGCAAATGCACAAGTGAAGAAGGAATAATGCATGAACACTCCACTGTTTAAATATGAATGTGCATCGGCTACCATGACAAGGACAAATGTCAGCCTCACCAACATTTCTATGAACATCAGATAAACCTTTTCTACAGTATCTTTGTTTCATGAGTGTAAGATAGTGTCCCACCTTATATCTCTGACACTTTTCTTCAGCTTGCTGGATACTGACGGCTTTAGCTGTAGTGAACATGGCCATCTTGGCCTCTGCGTCATTCATCTGTTCAACTAGTGTCTCTCTCTCATGTTGGAAGGAGGTCCATAGAGCTGTGCAACTAAGAACATTATACAAATTAGAGACTGTCATTGATGGAGATGTATTATTAAAACATACATCATATGGTCTGCACATGTCAGCTGTTTATGTATACATTACTTGGCTCCCCATTAAGCGTAATACACACCTCTGCAGTGTCTCTCTGTAAGCATCCAGTTGCTGTTTGACTTCTGTGTTTCTCAGCAGCATTGCCCCAACTTTTTCTCTAAATTTGCCCATCGCTTCTGCTTTCATAAAATCCTCGAGCAGAGGATCCAAAGCCCTCATCTTCGTTAAACCGGTTGTAAAGTTCTTTTCCTGGGCTAAAATATCTTCAACGTCCCACACACAATCTGTCTGGTTCTCAAGATCCACCCCCGAGCTGGCCCTCTGGAGTAAAGCTGCAGCAGAGTCCAGACGTGTCTGCATGGACTGCAGAGATAAGTGGTGTCTCTGGACCAGGGAAAGCACTCGATCCACAGCCAGCTAGAATAGGCAGAAGGAGATTTCATTAACCTTTTTGCTTCTTTCTCTGAATTTCTTCACAGAACTGAAGTTACAAATGCATAACTAAATCTTTACAACAAGAATGGTCCTGTCAGCAAAAATAAAACATTTAAGTACATTATATCTGTTGGTAAAAATGTCCTGTTCCAGAGCTTTAATTTAAGTTTTAGTAACTTAACTTTAGTAGTTTTAACTGTAGTATTATGTATAATAAAAAGGGTTACCACATGTTGGAAAACTCATTTTAGAACTCAAGCTTCCTCTCAAAATGTCAAAGGTCAAAATTGTTATTTGGATTCTTTCTTTGTAAAACTTTGCTAATTAGAAACGGCTCTGCTATGTCATTCTAACTTGCACTTATTATTCAACATAATGGAATCTTTAGGATATGGTATTTAACCACATTATACCCTCCAACAGTTATATATTAATAATAACTTATGTACTTATTCAAACTCTTGAACTCTCTTGAACTGTCTTTTAAATATTGAACTGCCTATTAATATTAATAGAATGGGTGAACAAGAGATGGAAAATAATATTCAGTAAGTTTGAGCCTTGAATGATGAGTTCAGGGTATCAATTAGAAAAATAAAGGAATAGAAAATGACTTAATGACTGTAATTTCTGAATAATATATACACATACCTCTTTCCTGCTAATTCCTTGTTGAACTTCAGCTCCCAGCTTTGCCAGCTCCTGTAGTTTCTCTTCAATGTTTGCAGGAACCGTTTTCTTCTTACTAAAATACTTTTGCTTGACTCTGCTCCCTAAGGCATCTCCTATCCTACATCTACTTTTCTCTTCCTCCTCTACGATCTTCAGTTTGCGCACTTCCTCATTTACCCTCTCAATTCTGACCTCTGAAAGAATCAAAGGCTCTTCTACTTTGTCCTTGATAGTCCGAAGCCATTCCAACATTTTCTCAGTTTCTTCTGCGAAATCTTCATTCCTTGTGATTGTTTCACTTTCATCCATAAGACATTTCACTTCACACCGTAACGACTGCAATGATTCCAGCTGCAGCTTAGTTTCCTGAAAGGCATTGGGGTCAAACTTCAGACCAAGGCCTTTAGTTTGTTGGTTACATTCTTCAGCCTGAGAGCTTACACAATCCAGACTTTCAAGCAGTGAGTAAAGACTTGTGATTCTATCTATGGCACCCTGTTCGGTGTCTGACTTAAGTCGGACCAGCTTCTCTTCCACAGACTTGAACTCGGAGTCCAACTTGGTGGATATTTTGTTGTGTTCAACTAGTGTTTTCAAGCAATCCTCTAAGTGTTTAATTTTCTGATCATTCATTCTTTTCAGTGTGTTATGGAGATTGACCAGCTGCAGTGTCTCTGCAGCTCTGAATTGCTGACCCCAACTGAGAAACCCCTCAGTTTTGCCATGAAGTTCTCTCACAGCGGGGCTAATATGGAATACACTTTCCTTAATATTTCTGTATTCATTAATTAGACAAAAGACAAATTCCTCCTTACTAATACTGATAGTCTGCTTTTCCAGATTGTCAAACTGCTCCTGAAGCTCCTCCAGTGCATTTCGAGTGATATCAAAGAAAGTGCTGAACTCTTTTCGCTCTAAGATTACTTGTTGGACTCTGTCCTTTTTCTCTTTGGCTAGAGCTAGGATGGCATTGTACTGCTGAGGCAAGGCATTGAGCCTCTCATCTAGGTAGCAATGATCAATCTCGTTCAGAGTAGGGAGGATCTCCTGGCCTATTCTTTGGACGATAAGAAGAAGGTTCTCGTACTCTGAAGCTTGTTCTAGGACATTCTGAAAGTTAGACAGTTGTGTTTGCAACTCCAAGCTATCGTCAATGTTGCTGAAATTGATTTCAGGGAAAGTGATTGCATCTGCTCGTCTCAACCAGTGGCAGGTCTTATCCAGGTCAACCTGGAAGTACTTCCTGGAGGTCAAGGCTTTCTCTAAGTCTGTGAGACGCTGGCTTGTCCTATGGAGAGCAGTTTCAAATACTGCCTGCAGCTTCTCAAGTCTCGCCACAGTTTCTGCTCTCTCTTTGTCAGTGGCATCTCGTTCTATTTCTCGCCCTTGTATCCAGAGAGATGCCAGCTCTCTCTGGTACACTCGTAAACCACACTGGACGCCTCGACAAACAGCAACCTGTTTGGCTAGGTCATCAGGTAGAAGCGCTATGTGGTCATCTATCAAAGCCCTCCTCTCCTGTTGCTGTATCCAAGACAGTGCTCTCCCCAGACCTTGAAGGAACTGTGTCCTCTCTGTGAAGGCCTAGAGAGAAAGAATTAAACATGTCATTATTTACAAAGTTTTAACAGCTTATTTTACAGTATATTTCTTGGACCAACCATTTTGTTGTTTTTACCAGACCAACAGCTTTGATGAAACTTAGGTCCTTTAGGAGATAATTAAAATTCTCCTTACATCCAATACAAAAATCCATCTGTTTACCTTACTAAGGTACTTCCTCCTTTGGGCCACTCGAGCCCCCAGAGCCTCCACTTCCGTCTGGGCTTGTTCAACGAGCTCCTGTAGGAATCTCTTCTCACTCAGCCCCAGTCTGGAAGCCACAGCCTGGGCCTCGCTTACTGCCTGACCCAGCAGCTGCTGACGGGCCTCCAGTTCGACGCACACACTCAGGTGGTCAAACAGGAAACTCTGGGCCATATCGGGCGGTGGGCTGGTTTTCAGCGCAGAAGTAAAAGCAGGCCGCTGCTCCTCCACCCACTCTCGGGCATCCTTTAGCTGGGTTTCAACCCGGGCAAGATCCTCTAGTGTCTGTGAGGAGTCCTGGATCTTCCTTTGAATCAGGGTTTCAAGCTGGGCCCAGCGCTGCTCCAGATGACCAACCTAGTAAAAGACAGAACACCGTATAAAACTGGACACAATACGTATATACTAAATGATCAAACTTTCCATTTTAAGAAGCAGCTGAAGAACTACAAGAATGGAGCTCCACCTGTTGCTTGATCAGCTCCTTGTCTAGCAGGCTGAGTCGCGGCAGGATAGCTTGTCTCTGTTCTCTGAGGTCTTCCAGAGTTGTTCTCTGCTCTTCTAGGTCACTGGAGAGCTTCCTCAGAGCCTCCAGATGCTCACTGGTACTCTCTGTGTCAGCCCTAGGTACAAACAGGCATGGGTTGGGATATCAGGTCCATACAGTGGTAAAGTAATTCAGCTATAGTAAGTGTCTTAGCCAAGACAAAGCAAAGATTGTGATACCAGAGGAAACATAGTAAATACTGTATATAAAGCCATGTCAAATAAATACAAATTAAATTAAAAAAATACATCCACTTGTAAATGGATGGGGAGCATGTTTAAAATTCTACACAAAAATTATATTTCACAGCCTCTACAGAAAAGCTTGATACCTTGCGAGGTAGTCCCACTCCCTGGATACTTGGTGGAAGAGTTCCTCCACAGCAACAACAATCTCCTGGTACTCCCCACTTCGCTGCATGTCCTCCCCCCGCTGAGCCTCCAGGTCTTCTGCCCGCTGGCCCAGATCCATCCAGCTTCTCCTCAGTCTCCTTATCTCCTCCAGGGCAGGAGAGACCTGTCCATCTGTCATCTTACCAACGGCATCATTTAAATGGGATACTTCAGACTGTCTCTCCCTAATCTGCTGAAGGAATTCCTGTGGGAAAGATAATGGATTTTCTAGTCTAGAGAAGTAGTCTAAAATGTGCCTAGACCATGACATATACAAGTGTTTCAACAATACAGCATTGTCATTAAAAATCATTTATCATCAGCATGTAAACCAAACACAGACCTGTGCTTTGTCCAGCTGGTTTTGTGCAATCTTGGGCTCCAACTCCGCAGGTCTTCTTATGAGGTTTTGAAGTTGCTGCTCTGTCTCTCTCAGCTGGACCTCCAGATCTGCCTTCTGCTCCTCAATGTCCCTCCAGCTGTCTGCTACCTCATCACAGAGCAGCATGCGCTCCTCAATCTGGACACAAAAACACAATGGAATCAATTCACAAGCAAGTATTTTGTCAAACAATATTTCCAAACGAAAGGCTTGTTAAAGCTAACTGACCTGCAGTTTGACCTGCTGGATAGCTGCTGCGGTCCCCCTGACCTTCAGCTCGGACAAGTCACATATTGAGCACACAAGCTGGAGGTAAGTGCTGGCCTGTTCCTGGAGAGCTCGTTCCTGCTTCACCTGTCGAGAAAGAGTCGGTTAATGATCCTATGGTTTTATTGATTCATCATATTATCCCTTCAGGACAATCTGCAACACAGCATTGCCCTCAATTCAGTCCCCATCCAAAAGAAAATGCAATGAAGCAAACTGTCTATGAGTTTGTAAATGGCAGCCATTTATATGAATACTATTAACTTAGCAATTCATAATTTCAGGGGGAAACAACATGTTAAAAAGAAATCAAGGCAAGCAATGTTATACCTGCTGTAGCGCCTCCTCCAGGCTGAGAGGAGGATGTGCAGGAGGTTCTGGTTCCTCTGAGACAGAAGTTAACCAGGTCTGGCACTGCAACAGTGTGTCTTGGAGACTCACATGTCTCTGTAACTCATGGTCCAGACTCTGATACACCTATAAGACACAAACATATATATTTCAGTGCATTACATATGAAATTAGGCAATGAAAAATTGGCGGGAGAACAACATGTTTTATATATAAATATAAAGTGAAAGAAAGCATAAATGCTGTAGGTAAAAACAGCTTGACGCATAGCTTTGAAGTCAGTATAGTATGGTCAAACATAAAGATGCATTACATTCTGTAACCTGAACAAGTAGGCAGTTATGCAGTGTTGTATTTAACAGGTGTTGAATGCAGAGGCGTCCATACCCTCCAGGAGAGCGCGAAACAGCAAGTTCTGATTGACAGTGTTAATATGAGAGCCCGAAAAAAGGGAAAGAAGGGGGGCATGTATTGGCTGATGGCCCGGTGTATTTGGCAAAGGCTTGAAGGTTGGCATGGTGGCAAGTGGCAGGCAGGATATTAGAGCTGTGTTGTGCTGGGACACAGTTGGCAGCCATCGTAACAGTTGTCGAGAAGCCAGCAGCGTAGTGGTAAAGTGTGGCTGGATCACACAATGCCAGATTGGATGTGCGAGTGCTGGTAAAGGTGGTGTCTTGGGAGGTGAGCTATGATGACAGAGTAGAGGTTGCCAAAATGACAGAGTGGGCCTGGATTAGAGGGCTCGCCAGAGCTACTGAATAGTGGTGTGTGACCACTTTTGGCTCAGTCATGAAAAAGTGGACTTGACAGGGGATATGCGGAGATTAATATGGGTAGATTGAGTCAGTGATTTTGGCTGGTGGGGTCTGTCTGAGTATGGCTGCTGTTGAGCTCCACTTTGGCAGCCTTAATTGGTCCTGCCCTCTACCCTGGCAGGCAAGGGCTGTCTTGAGAAATGGGTTTACGTGTCAGAATGGGTAAGGATTAAGTGGATGCCTAGGCTGTTGGAATATTAATAGCACCGATATGTAGAACTGTGTGGCTGTGCATGTATGTGTGTTCACATCCATTGATGCATAAGCAAATGTGCATGTATCCAATGCACCAATAAGTTCAATATGTCTTACATTATAAATATGTGAGAACCATTTCACTACTTCAAAGACAAAGTACTCTCAGCTTCCCATCCCTCCCTCCTCCTCTTCTGACTGCATCCCCTCCCTGCCTCTTTCCATCTCCTCCTCCTCACTCACTCTCTGTGCTGTGCTACAGATGGCTGAGTAGCTGTCTCTGGTGCCTTGATGGTGCGCCTGGACCTGCTGTCTCAGCCTGCTCTGCACGCGGTCACTGCAGCCTTGTACCAGGTGGTCTCCTCGCTTCTTTAGGCCTGCCAAGCGATCCTCAAAGCCCGCTATTTCCTCCATGATGGCCTGTGGAGAACAAAGTACCAAAGTAGAATCATGTATGAAAGAGTCTCCAGTGGAGAGATTACAGAATAAGTCTTTCCACTTGTCAATGACGCAGGAGGTCAGAGCAGACTGATAGCAAACAACAATGTCTTATAATATTAGACAGGACTAAATGGATGAACTTTAAAAACAAAGAACATTTGAGTGACAGTAGCTCAGTTAATTAGGACAAGAAAACAAACATTGCATGTCAATAGCTGAAGAAAATCTTAAGTAATGTTGCTACAAAATGCAGCTATGCATTGCGTAAACTAAAAATACAAAATGAATGGGTTAAGTATACATTAAAGGTTTGGAAGAAAGTTAGACAGGTATTAAACCTCTCATTATCTGTATCTAGGGCAACAAAAAGTAGCTGCTCTTTGTGATTTTCTGCCTGCTATATTAGACAGTGGTGTTAGTAAATGGGCGGAGAAGGGTTTGACCACAATAAATCAATTATTTGTAGGAATGACTCTCAGGGCTTTCGCACAACTTCAAGCAAAGTATGGTATTGAAGCCAAGGATCTATTACGATATTTCCAACTTCGACACTATTTGACCACACACAAGGATTGGGACAAAATTAAAAACATACCAGGCAATTTTGAGGAGTACTGGGTGGGGATAGCTGAGTATCGAATCCAAACAAAACATATAATATCCTGTTTATACAGTAGAATTCACATGGATACATCTATTGACACACTGGATATAAAAGGTAAATGGGAATTAGAGGCTAACCTCATTATTGCAGATGAGGATTGGGAATGCTCTTGGTTGTATTGGCACAAATGTTTAAGTAGTCCAACCTGGAGATAATTTAGTTGGAAGCTAAGGATGAGATATTTTAAAACACCCTTAGTAATATCTAAATATGACAAGAAGTATTCCCCTCTCTGATGGAGAGGTTGTGGCCTAATAGGAGACTTTTCTCACATTTTCTGGGATTGCCCTAAATTGCAGAAGTTCTGGGAGGAAGTAAAGAGGGAGATAAGTGAGATCTTGAACTTAGACAGTTCGATCGACCCACAACAGCTGATTTTGGGAACTACACCTACAAGGGGGCTAGGGAAAAACAAACTGTATATAATAAGAGCTATAATGTTAATTGCACACAAAATGATCACAGTTAACTGGCTCAGGCCCCTCCCACCTACGGTGGACCAGTGGGCCCAGAGGCTCCAGGCTGTGAATTGTATGGAAAGTTTAACTGCAAGTCTACGACTCCGGATGGACATTTACTTTGCAAGATGGTCACCTGTCACAATCTATTGGTCAAAATGATACACTTGTATTACATATATATATATTTTTTTGTGTTTCGTTTTTTTTTTGTATGGTGGTTGTAATCGTATGTAGTGTTGTATGACATACTATGTGGGACTCACTGTCAAGTGACATGTTCTAATAAAAGTTTAAAAAAAAATGCAGCTATGGAAGCAAGTTTTACTAGATGTAAAGGATTGTTTATACAATATAATAACAGCAACAGTTAGATAGCAGTTATCACAACGACGTCAGTCTGAATATTTGAAGTTTCCTAGTAGGTGCAAGTGAGCACTTTTGCTGTCTAATCAAGGCTAATTGCTCAAGCTCTACCATACGCTACAAACTCTCCAAACAACAGCTAAAGATCCAGAGATGTGATTGTTCACCTTGTGCCTGGACAGCTGTTGAGTGGCTGCCTCCAGGCTGCCACCCACAGTGGGATCAGGAGTCACCATTCTGCTGGACATCTGGAGCAGCCAGCGCTCCACTTCCTGGAGCTCGTTGTGGTAAACTTCCTGTTCCTTCACCTGGCCTTCCAGATTCTCCACATGGGCCTGGCCCGCATAATTCACAAAATGTGAGTATACACAGACAAATTATACTGATTAGAAACAGCATTTGCAACAAAGTATTACAACCACCTTCCTGAAGCAGAACTACATGTCCTATATTTGTGTTTGCCTGAACTCATCTGCAAGTCTCCTGCATGAAAAGAGTCATTATTTGTGTTCCTCTCTGTGTATCAAAACTACTGTCATGTGAGCACAAGTTCTCACCGTGGCAGTATGACAGAGTTCAGTGTAGTCCTTTTGCATCCTGTTCATTTTGTCTCTGATGGAGGGGTAGTGCACAGAGGCCAGAAGAGCATCTCCTTTCTCCACCACTGACCTGATGGATTCATCATGGGACTGAACCATCTGCAGCAGAGTCTGGGGACACAGTCAACACGTATTTTCGTTTCATCTTATATTAAGTTGAGACCATCTTCAACAATGGGAGTTCGTTATGTGGTGTTACTATTGTCGTATTAGTAACTTCTTTTGCATTTTTTTGCTAATTTACTACAAATGGGTTCTACTTTAGTGTCAATTTTCAATAGCACACATCACTTTAAAAAGCAATGGGATGCACAGGAAAGAGCTCTGCAGTTGTGAAAAGCATATCCAATGTTGGAGTTAATGCATTAAGACAAGCAAGGACACTCATGTGGACCATTAAGCTAATAATATTCAGTAAGATCTTGCTGCCATTTGGACCCACAAATGTGCAAATGTACATAATATACACATGATTTAAATTCAAATACAGTTTGTTTGAGAAATGACATAGTTGTTGCTATACCTTATATTTAGCCAACAGTGCTCTCCGTTGGTACAGTTCAGCCTTGGGCTCCAGAGGGGATTTGAGCAAAGCCCTGGTCTCCACCAGCCACTGGGCCTGAGCCTTGTATCGGTCCTGAAACTCCTTAGCTAGCAGTAACGCCCGCTGTAGAAAGCTGTGCTCTTGCCTCAGCCCACCTGAGAGCTCCTCCAGCTGGGCAAGACGAGCCTCTACCTCCCCTCCTAAAATCTCAGCTCTAGCCTCGTCCAGGAAGCCTGCTGCCCGCTCTGCCCGCTCCCTCAGGGATTTCAGGAAACAGTGACCGCGTTGGAGCTCAGACTGGAGAGTCTAGGTGAAAGAGAAAGCAGAAATACAACTCATCAAGGCTGCTGCTACAGTATTATCATTGTTGCTTTATACTTAATTACCTTCAACAAAGGCATTTTACACACTGCTCACTTAAAGAAAAAAATACTTCTTCTCTGTTCTGGAGGGGATCCTTCTATCATAGTGTTTATTGACTTTGAGGTTAACATTCAAACACAGTATCAATTATTTCTTTGTCCTTCACTTCCACTGCTGCCTCAGTCACCCAGACCAGCCTGGCATTATGTTTGAAAGGCTTTGAAGCCATCAGGTAGGCTGACACCTGCATGGTGAGATGTGGAGAAGACTTGGAAGTCATGTTGTGGTGAAACCACAGTGAATAATATAAAAGGAGTACCCAATTATATGGACCCTTAACAGGCAGCAGTAGCTGCGGGGGTTTCCAGGGCAAACACAACACACCACACACAGACCTCCACTCGATGGGACGCCATCTAGCTTTCATTATCAGTCTATTATTGCTTGAGTAGAGAGAAGCGTCACACTGCAATAACCCCAGACCTCCAGCTACTGCTGCTGATAACGTAATATAATAAGACCTGTGTCTGTGCACGTTCATGTTTGCTGCTTATAAGAAGTGTCCTTCCAGTCAATGATGTGCCTACTTCAGGACCTTCATAGGTGACACTCATTATATCTCAATTACATACAATGCTGTGTGATTGGACATGCAAGATAAAACAAGGAAGTCTACGGTAATTTCCATTTGCAGTAGATGTTGTTATGTACTGTATGACTCATTACCTGCACCTCACATTAAAACATCTGCTGCCTTTGCACACCTGGCATCGAGTCAGGTTGTCATGTTGAATCAAACTTGCAAGATTAGCATTTCATTACTAGTTTTCCTGAATTGGTCCAAATTGTACATTTTATATCCAAGACTTTCTGAGGAACCATCAAAATCTCTGAATGATCTTTATTTTTTATATGCTCACATTTTAGTTCAGCATGTTCCAGCAAGGACAAAATAATATTTCTTACACACTGAAGGACAGCTGAAGTACAACCTCATTGAGTTGTACTAATACTTTGATACAGTAGACAGTTCAGTCTAGTGGACATTATATATGAGGTCCTGAACACAGTGTGCCCTTTATTCTGTAGCTGTCTTGTACCATGTCAGCCCCAATTATCTATGTCAAGTGTCTTGTGCACCCGGTGTCAGGTGTCAATGATGAACACTGTTTTTTCTCATTCTGCATCGGTTCTCAGGCTCCATTATCTACTACAATAGATCTGTGCCACTGACAACTATGTTCATCAGTTACATTTTTTACTAACACAGGTGAGATATTAATAAGGTGTGCAATGTCCTGTGAGCAGCAGTTAGTTCTGCTGTAATTGTTTCTCTGCTTTGAATTTATGGACTGCAGAAAACTGCATCACAGAAGCATCATATTGTATTCTGTACATGCTGAAATCTTGGGGGGAAATGCCCTTTAACATTTATGAAATGTCAGTAAAATAAAAAATATGGCAGAGGAAGGGAGTGAGGGCGGAGGAAGTGGGAGGGGAGTGAGGGCTTAACTAGGAGCAGGAGAAACCAGTTTCTTTTTTTGCATTATTTTTGCATATTGCCCTGTATTCAATTTTGTTAAGGAACCAGCGAATGGAGGATGCATATAAGAGGACTCAAGGGGAAAAACTACTGAATAATTTTGTTTTAATATATAACAAAATGAAAAGATGAAGATGCACTGCATGGGGACAGATTTGGGAAAAGTGTAAAATGTGAGGAATTGTATTATTTAAATTTCAAGAAACTACTGAAATTCCCTAGTTCAAGGGGAAATGTGTGTCTTCTGAAATACATTCCTCTTACATAGGTACATTATCACAAAACTTTTCAGAGCTCTTAATGAAGTTACAGCACATTTATAGATAACTGGGGCCAACTCTCCTACTGTATTACTCCTACTTTTACAGTTACAACTCAGAATCAAATGAAGTCTACATCCAACTAATGGCCCATGACACAGCTATTGAGTACTGGTCTTTGTGTCAATGCATAATCATCGCAGTTCACTGAAAAGCCCTGTAGCTCTCACTACGAGAGAATGAGTAAGTGATGGAGCACTCGCGTATTATCTGCAGTGCTGGAAGGACTCATGTGGTGACAAGCATGTCTTCAGTCCCGATGCAGAGACAGAGCATCGATCCAGACAGGGATTACTGCAAAGCCCACACCAGATGATGTATTGTGAATGTCTGTGTGTGTGTGTGTGTGTGTGTGAGTGTGTGTGCGTAAGGAAGACAAAGAGACATGGGATGTAGTGATACATAAAAAAGGCAGTGGAAAAATGTGTGAAATCACAGAGGAATCATGGGTTAGAAGGTTTGCTGCAGCTTGTTAGTACTTTGGAAGGGATCTTGTGATATGAAGCGAGTGAAAGAGGAGAGAAATGTGTGTGTGTGTGAGATGTGAAGTGGTAAGGGCACTGCATCAATTACAGTGTCTGTGCCAGCAGGCTCCTGACACTGGCGCTTCTTCATCCTCTACTTCACAGTGGGAGGTCTCTCTCTGCTACCACGCTTCCTCTAAAGCGGCACCCCCTTTGTCTTCATAAAGAGCGGATCGATACACACATACTCATGCAATCCTCTCGATCTATGCCAAACGATGTTGATTTTCTTTTTATTGCGGTCTGTACATGTTTGAGCAGGGCTGCGTTCCTCTAATATCCATTTGTCAAAAAGACAAACTTTTACAATTATGCCACTACAGTGAGTTTGTACAGCTATATCCACATTTTATACACTGAATGGTTTGAAACCTTCATGCATATTTTACTGGCATATTGTAGCTGCCAAAGAAATCTGTACACTGTAACAGGTTTTGGATATCACTTGGCAGAAAAAAGATCGCACAAGGACATTTTTTGCTGGCTTGGAAATTGGACTCATATGAGTTTGTGCTCAAATTCTCCACTACAAACAGGAGGCTTGCTAACTCATCAGTTTTCCATAGTAATATCTAACGCCTGAGCTGATTTATTGCAACCTGTTCATGGAGGTGTATTAAGTGCCACACTGCACCTTGTATCTAAATGCCTTCCTGACACATTTAGATTCAGAGCTGTGACTGTGAAACCATGTAAGCACACAAGTACAGCACAGATTGTGGTAAATAAATCTATACCTCTAGTTTTTTCATCTTCTTCTCCATGGCGACCCGGTCAAGAGGTTCAGAAGTGTCGGTTAATGCTGTGAAGCTCTTCTTAGTGGAGCCAAACCAGTCAGTGAAGGACGTGCAAAGATTCTCAGCCTCTTCGATGCTCTTCAGCTCCTCCTGAAGCTGCTTGATGGTGTCCTGAAAAATGATTGGAGGAAGTTAAGTTTAACAAATATATATATTTATTTATTTATTCAAATATAGCAATACCATTTTTTGTATTATTGTACAGATCGCTTCATACTTCCTATACCCTTAAAAAACATTAAGCTCATCATATGACATTAAAACTCACTTTACGTTTTTGTTGACTATAATATGAGCAATTGACTATAAATAAAATGTGTAATGAACACCAAATTTCAGGCTGGGTTTTGTCCATGTGGCTGAACATCACAAGACTCAATAGCTACAGTTAATGACATTTAATAGAAAGTTTGGCTCAATATATTCAGATTTTTGTTTTTGTTTACCGTGGCGATTAACTAGGTGTTAGTGCTACACTACCATATTTACAATATATTTAATTAAGTTTGAAGGTGAATAATACTCACTTTAACAACTGCTGCCCTTTTGTTGTTTTTAAGGTTAGAATTGTTGTAAAGACTCTTCAGACTGTATTTGGTCAGAACAATTCAGGAAACATGGTCTGTATCTCTTTCTTTTAAGCTATGAGATGTGCCTCAGCTGTCTTACCTTGGCCACTAAGGACCAAAAGCTCTCTGATCAACCATCAAAACAGAAGAGATCTGCCCCCCCCTCCCCTCCACACACACCCCATTCATCTGCAGAATGTCAATAGCTTCACTACAAAGTGGAGAGGTTTTTCTATGTTTTTGACACATTATCCACTTGATTGAGATTTTGAGTCAACAGCGCCATGAGGATGGAGAGGGTTTCTTGCAGGTTTGACACATTATTCACTCAACTTTCAAATCCTGTGGTGTTGCGAGAAGCTCCAATTAGCAGATATTGCTGAGTGCACACCTTTTCCGACTAGACGGAGGTAACAGCTTTCCACCTCAAGCCCATATGGCCCCCACTTCACACAGTATAATTACAGGCATCTTTGGTATGAGCGGGATGTCAAGTGTCTGCATATGTATGTACCGGCATGAATGTAAGTATATGCATACTTTAGTCAATTTTGAGAGAGGAAGGAAGGGGTGTGGGTATAACAGAGACAGGGAAACAAAGTAAGGGGAGAGACACGCACACAAAAACTCAGATGTGTTACTGAAGGTGTAAAAATCAATGAAGTGCAGGCAAAGCTTTTCCACTCCTGGTGCCAAGTGTGAGATTGCCTTCTGTAGCGTTTAATTACGGCCTTAGCCACAGACCAGAGGAGCCCCATTGATTTTCCTTTAGTCTCCCCTAGAGGAGCAGTCAACTAGAGAGGCTGGATCTGAGTATACAAAGCAACACAGGCTGGGCTCACAGGCATCACTCTCAAAGCTACTTCAATGGGGTGTTACAGAAACAAAGTCTAAATTCTCACTGGAGCCAATTCCACGGTGAGAGATAAGGACGTGTGAGAAGCCCACTGCGGGCAGAGAGCCCAATGGCAATACACACAGCTTCACATTTTCTTTATCTACCATTGCGACAGTATAACACAAAAGGGATTAAAACAATACCCAGTCCATTAAGGCCTTATGTTTTGCTATTCTTAACTCGTAATGACAAGTAGGTACCTTCCGGCTACATCTTCTGGTGGACAGGAAATTAGGTATTGGATGTGTCCGGACTTCCTGCCAGCAGAGGCTTTTAAACCCCAATATTCATTCACAATTAAGATATTGTTCAACATGAACACTATACTAAGGACAGACATCTGTGAAACTAAAGATATGATATATGAATCATTGAACCGCAGACAATAGAGAGTGCTTAACCTGTATGTTGAGCAGCAGGGAATGGTAGCGGGCAGTGAGCTGGGTGGCAGTAACGCTGACACGACTACTGATGTAAGTTTCCTCCAGAACCTGTTGGGCCAAAGAGGAAAGGCCATCGACTTCTCCCTGCCGTGCAAGCACTGCCTCAAGACACCACTGTTCAAAAGGGAAATATATAATTTACTTAATGCTAGAAAAATACAATATTAATGATTTAATTGTTTTATAAATAATTTATAACACATAATTTATAATACATAGACACAATTCACAGGGGTGAAAGGAGAAAGAAGAAATAGCTGTTGACATCACAAACAACATATGGGACCAAGGGGTGTGTGTGTGTGTGTGTGTGTGTGTGTGTGTGTGCGCGCGTGTGTGTGTGTGTGTGTGTGCGTGTGTGTGTGTCTCTAAATGCAGGGAGGGAAAACACTGGGACTGTCTGACATTCTGACACTGGCAGGAAACCTGCTCCAAAGGGAGGTAACCCCGTCGGGAAATATTCAGCTCCCTGCTGTTTTCTGTCAAATGCATGTTGTGAGTGGAGTGTAAAAGTGGGATTTATTGTAGAGCAAGGCCCTGGGATGCACAAGACACAATCTTAGTATTTGCCTGAATATTATTGTGGCTGAGTTTTGATTTGTTTAAATTAAAAAGCTCTTTGAAAGGATTAAAGTAGCTCTTTGCAACTAAGAGTTTAAACTGTGTTGGCTACAGTATAACCAGGTGTCTGCTGACTGGAGATATGTGTTACTGTATGTACATACCAGAGATATATATATGTTACAGGGGGGGATAATGAGTAAAGAAATAAGAAATAATTCAGAATGAAAATGTGTGTTTCAGATGCAGTAACAGTACATTGATGTTAATGTAATAATGTGCTGTCTTCCTTATGAGATTTAAATCAATGACACTTGAATAAAATCGCATATCTTTCTCTGACCGTGAGTTTCTTCAGCTGAGTCTCCTTGGTGCCTCTGTCTGACCGCCGATGACTTCTGATGTTTGCCACCTTCTCCATCTCCTCCAGCCACTGGGCCAGGCTCAGGAACCTTTGACCTATCTGCCTCAGTCTGGTCAGTGTGGAGCTCAGCTGGGTCTGAGTCTCCCCCAGACGGCCCTGGTAGGCCCCCCACTCCTGCTGAGCAGTGTCCAGCACTCTGTCCTCAATCTGAGGTATACCCCAGGGGATTACTCTCTCTCTGCTGGTCAGCACAGAGGAGAGCAAAGACTGGCCATTTGAACAGCATTCCTGCAGGAGCTGTATGGTAAATAAAAAGGGAAGAACAAAGAAACTATGTGACTGAAGAGTTTAGAAGTGGTTTGGATTCTAAAAGTGCGGGGTGTCCGAGGCCTGTTTTAGCCTCGAGCCAGGCTGTGATGTCAGTTGTGTGTATGTGTGAACACTGGTACTATGAACACTCTCTGTTTATGACATTTACATTATGCAAAACACTCCTCAGTATCAATACCTGTAGCTGTTGCAGTGTCTTCTCTAGGGTATCCACGTTTCCCTCTGGATGGGACAACGCAGCCAGAGTTGCCTGTTCCTGCTCCAGCCAGTCCTCAAACACATGTAACCCCCTTTGATATTCCTGATGGACCAGCACCAGCCCCTTGGCCTTACTGACCGCATTCTGTAAACAAACATTTGGAGATATTACTGGAAAGAAGGGTGTGTATGTATTCAATATCCCAAGAGCATTGGACTGACTGTTTGAAACGGAACAACTGGAACAACATGTTAACATGATATCTGAGCAGCACACTTTAGTGTACTGTATTATTATTATTATTATGCCTGTAGAGAAAAAAGTTACACATCTCTAAGTACCTTGGTCTTTTCTTTGAGGGTGTTGTATCTACACTGCAGCTGCTGCACCTCCTGCTTGGTAGTGTAGTGTTCCGCCATATTGGACCCCTTTGTGGCAATGGTGTCCAAAGGACTGCTGTGACTCAGTACTTCTTCATAGAGAAGCTGGAATGAAACGCATGCACACAGTCAGTGTAGTACATCTAACCCCACTGGGAGGCTCTCGGTAATGCATGTATGTAACTGCATAAGTTAAGAGTAGGTAACTAAAAAAGGAGATGTTAAAAATCTGGGAGAAAATAGAAAAAACATGGCAGCTATTCTGTAAAAGAAAGTTATTTCAAAAATAGCAAGAAACAGGCCATACAGTTTCACATGCTTAATTACTTAGTGTATGATTTGTCGAGTTTAAGTAAGTACAAATAAGTTTACTAAACCTATTCTGGCTTTTTAGCTGTGATGTGATACCTTGGTCTTTCCCAGGTTGGCGGTCTTGTCTCTCATCTCAGAGTACTGTCTGTCAGAGCAGCTGAGTGTCTCCTCCACCCGGTCCATCCACATCACAAACTGACCCACGTCTTCCTGATAGCTGGTCCATTGAGACAATGCACCCTCCAGCTGGCTGTTACATCAACATTATAAAGTTAACAGACAGTGAACAAACGCTTCACAAAAAGACATACATTTAAATATAATTATCCCTGTAACCTTTTAACCAACTGAAATCCATCAAGTTAAACTAGACAATTCCCAGTCCCATTTATCAACTGATTGACAGATTGATCGGTTCATGATCACAACCTTTTGCACTGAATGGAGGCAGAAAGCAAGAAGTCCCATGAGTCTTTGAGGTCCTGGATCTGTTTGCGAATTACTGGGACCCCCTCAGCTGAAGTGTTCCTCTGGACGGCTTCTCCCCGCGTCAGAAGCATCTTTAGCTGGATCTCCCTCTCCTGACGAGCAGCCAGTAAGGCCTACAGACAGAGGTGAAGGGACAGACTGAAAATATCTGCCTGGAGTATGAAATAAATGTGCTTATTTCTGTTTCCACACAATTATAAGAATGTTCTCCACATGGTTGTATTCCCAGCAAAGTTCCTGGGGCATCATTTGGTCTGATGCACTACCCTAAAACCTAAATTAATTATTCCTCTTTGTCTAGTTACTGACAGATTTCCCTACTAACTTATTTTGTGTTTGGGGTTCAAATCGGACCCAAAACTACCAGTCTTTTTTTTAAATGTACCTTTTAAGTTAAGCATCTTAAGCAAGACCTGATTATCTCACTTCTGAGATAATTCTAGTTCCCGAAAATGTCAGCACAAAATGAAGGAAAAGAATTGCTGGGGAAGCATGGACAGTCGTCCAGTAAAATCAACCAATAGCCAAATCTCTAATAAATTGTGGTGTATTCCTTTATGGGATCCCACAGCCATCTTGTCCCTACTTACTTCCAGCTGTAACATCCGGTCCTCTAGCACACCCTTGTCAGTGGTGGTGGAGATGCATGTTTTGAGGACCCTCTGTGCTTCACACACCCAATCCTGGAGCTCTTTAAGGCCTTGAGAGAAGAGACGATGCTCTCCTACAATACGTTCAATCCTGGAGGCCTTGTCCTTTAGAGATCAGAGCACAGCACTGTTAACACACTCTCCTTATAATGGTTGAGAGAGACAGGTTAGTACTGAGTTGAACACAATTGTTTCCGTTGCACAACAACAATGTCTTCATATATTTCTGTTTGCGTTTGAAATTACAGACACCTCTAGAGACGATACCACCCCCACATTACAGCACCCGTCACTCGTAAATCTTTTGTGTAACTGTAGAGTGAAGAGAGGCAGAGATACAATAACTATCTACCAGTGGCAATTTTAAATGATTCCATTCCTGTTTCCATGTCTGGTAGGGAAGAGGACCTAGAAATAGCACTCCACTAGCTAGCCGGCAAAGTGTACATCTCATTCATCATCGTTGGGGCAATCTCATTGTCCTGTGGTAAGAGAATGCTGATTTGCTCTACACTGTATCAAATTATATCATAAGAGTGGAACCAATCTAATGAGAACATCAAAAAAGGTTAGATTCTCAATCACTGACACATTTCAGCTCTGACATTTTAGAAGTGCTCCAGTGGATAAAAGGAAAGCTCCACAGCCATGGCCTTTTGTTTTGTGCAGCGGCGTGGACCTTTAGGGGGAGAAAGATAGATTACCGTGCCCAGGTAAATTACTGTGGATACCGAGACTCTTTTGGATTAACTATTTTACCAAAAGCAAGCTGATCGCAGCAACCATGACTACGACTGGGGAATAATGCATGACACAGCAAATAACAGAGAACAACAATAAACAACATGGCTGGACAAAAGGCTCACACAGTACATGAATCAAGCAAGGCACATGTCAGCATGCTGCAGCCTTTCTCAGACAGAAGTTCAGATAGAGTAAAGGGGGATACAGGGTGGAGGCAGTGTTACCTTGGTTAAGTTGCTGAGGGCTAGGTACTGTGCTGACAGCTGGGATACACGGTGGACGAAGCCCTTGCCGGCTGCTTGTCCCTCCCAGAGACGATGAGCTCTTTCCCTCAGCCTGCCCAGCTCTGCTTCCCGACTAGTCTTCTCCTCCAGTACACACTGCACCAGCACGAAGCAGGAGGAGGAAGAGATGGAGGTGGATATGGATACATTAAGATGAAGGAGCAATAGGATTAAGGTAGCACAGTTGGGAAGTAGAAGAAATGAAGCATGATGATTGCATGTAGGCACCATTACATTTTGAGTCAAGGGGAAAATGAAATGACAAAACACATGACAGCGATGACAGAAAAGGGAGGTGTGATAGGAACAGAGGAAAGACACAAAGTTGGATTAACATGTGACAAGAACAGACGGGACAACAACAGCACATCAGAATAAATGGATGAAGACAGGGGGGAAGAACATCATAAAGCCACAGCATCAGCATTATTTCTCTTGATGTTCATTTTAAAAAGGAAATGTGGTTAGACACTACAGCTTAGATGAGGAAAAAGAGACAAGCCTCGTAAAATAGCGCAATGGAGGGGGGTATAAATGTAAAAAGGTAAAGAGGATTTTTCCTACTCAGGTTTAGACACTGAAGCCTGCATGTATTGTATGGTACTTCAGGTGCTGGGGGAAGAAATGTAATTGCTTGCAGGGCCAGACAAAAGGCAACAAGGAGGGGTGCAACAGTGGGCGACAGTAAATACAAAAATAGCAACAACGATAAGGGCAGAGCTTTGAGATGGGTTTGATATATTTTTTCTCTATTGTCAGTTTTATCTTTTTAACGCTCAGTGCCTCTCTTCCTTTTTTGTCTCTGCCAGACATGCCAGAGGCTGTTATCACATCCTGAAAAGGGCCTTTTAGCCACGCAGCGCTTCAGCTGTGACAGAAGGAGAATTAATTAGATTTCTGGACTTTTCCTCTGACTATTGTGTCAAGACGCTGCTCTATTTTAAAGCGGCAGCGTTCGACAAATGTAATTAGTTCCTTCTCTTTTCCCAGCTGATTTTAGATTGTGCTTTAGGGATGCATATCTGATGGAGAGCTACAACTACTAAGTGTCCTTGGAAAATCAACTTAATATTCAATTTATGGTGTAATGATGGGGCTTACTTGAGTTAGGAGAGGAAATGAGAGAATGTCAGTGATAGCAGCTGAGAAGAGAACTGTAAAAGGCACACACTCTCAGTATGACATAATGCAATTAAACAGAAAATGGATTGTGAAATAATATTGCTTCAGGAGCGGCTATAAAACACTGTAAAGACTAGGAGACAGCCCCATGAATAACCACAATAATTATAAGAGTTACTCAATTTCAAGAGAGCTTTACATCTGGACAGTAGGAACATGTCACTACCATTATTTTTGGAGGGAAGTCATATTAGATATTTCCTATATGCCCTCTCAGTGACAACCTACCATGCTAGGATTTGTCATGTGCACATTTTGTACTTATACAGATTGGTGTAACTGTGTAAAGAGCCTGACTTTACAATACCTGTAGTTTGCTGAGCTCCTTTTTCTTGGCTGGAAGATCGTGTAGACGAGCACTGCTCTCCTGAACTCTGACCTCTGTGCTGTTCAGCCAGTCCTGCAGAGGCTCAGCACTGGCCTCAAACTCCGTCATCTGGGACTGCAGGTTCTGGAAATACAACATACAGGTCTAAAATGCATATCAGATCCATATTAATATATCTGTGTATATAACACTTCTTTGTGTAAACTGTTAATAAAGAGGCAGACAACAGGGAACATATAAATATTCATTCATTTTCACATCCAAACTGTACAGTTAATCTATATTTAACACAAATCCCTCTGAGATCCGGTCTGTTTCAGGGGAAACCACAGCATCCAAACAAAAGTGAATGCAAACCAACCTTGAGTGCATCCTCCCTCATCTTCAGATTATTCATCAGGCTCTTCCAGTCTTCTCTGGCGTTTGCCACCTTGGCCTTAATTCCCTCGACTCTGTCTTTGGACACCACAGCCATCAGCAGCTCCCCACTGGCTCCTACTGTACTCAGCCTGGCCTGGCCATGCTCCCTGTCACTCAAGAACTCCTAAGGGGATACACAGACAAAGACAAAGGAACTGTCACTATTTAACACCACAAAGGGAGAAGAGTGTGGAAGTTAAAGCAGGAGGGGGGGGGGGGGGGAATAGACTGAATGACAATCACAAACTTATTTTTGTCTTCCACTTCTGATGCAGTGGCTGATGGGTAACTGAAATCAATATGGCCATTCTCTACATAGCGAACTGAGTCCCAGGATCTAACTCTAGCAGTAATTAGACCGAGACATTACTAATTCCATATGCGTGGGCAGAAGGAAGGGCTTGACCCAGGGACAGTACAGGGAGGCTGAAATGTGTTGGTTTTTACATAGCTCACAGAAAATGTGTACACCCCCCCACCCCCTTCCCTCAGAGCTGAGTCGATGACAGTAGCGCAGCAGGGACGACTCCACCATCTGTGCAGTCAGCACATCACTTACACACACTACCGCTTCAGCCCCCTCAAAACACACACGCACACACACATTTGGTAAAGTAAAACCGCACACAAACACAGAAAGTCTTTCTGCATCTCTGTGTCTCTTTATTTTCTCTGTTCATTCATAGTTTTTTTTCACACTGACTACCCTTCTCTCCCTGCCAATGTTACTATATACCACCAATTAAGCATGACTCAATGGATGCCCCCGCCCCTCCCTGGTCCTCCTAGAGGTCAGCCATGTGGAAACATTGTTCCACATTCCTCACCAAGTCAATAATAAATAAAACATGCTTTGCCTCTTTATTCCTCTCTCCTTCACTGACATATACTTTATGACAGTCCTGCTCATCCTCAAGGCTACATTAGAAACTTCTGAAGAAGCACAGAAGAACTCCTGCACAGCACTTTCCTTCTTTGACATGCTTTTTAAAAATGATGTCTTCAAGTAACACAATGTGCATTTGACACTCTTCATGTGCTAAGCTAAGTTCCACATGTTTTACTTGAGCTAGATAACACATATTATTATTAATATATAATATGTTCTGTGCTTTATGAGTGCAGAATTACTATATAAACTCAGCTCAAAGCAATAACGGTATAGTAGTTCCTTGGTGGTAATGTAGTGGTTTACATGGTCAGGTGTCTGGCAGGTAATTAACTGTCTGGTGCAGAGATGTGTGGACTACCTTAACTACAGAGCACCTGACTCTTAGCCAGGGCCCTGGGGTGCTCTAAAGAGACTGCCAGACTGTTACACCTACCAGCTTCTCAGAAAAAGACACAGACTTCTCAGAAAGAGACACATGCAGATATTTTTGAAGAGAGTGGCACAGAGACCCCGCTGTGGAGCTTTCTCTTATCCCTCTTGGCTATGCGCCCACTTTCAGCTCATGCAACGGCAGGTCCCCTCCAACAAGCACACCAGAGGACAATCAACAGTCGGCATGTCAATACAGACATCCCCTTGAGTAATCTCCCATTGAAAGTGGATTGATTCTTCAACTATTACGTAATTTCCCTTTCAACTATTACTTTGTGTTAGCAATCTTTGCTTAGCCAGCCCATTCCATGCAAATTAATTACAATTTGCCCTGGTAGGCAGGAGTGGCAGCCCAAAAGTGGAAGAACAAAAAAATTACTTTTATGACAAGGAGATTGTTGATTTAATTTCCTCAACAGACTGATTATTTCTGGTTTATGGAAGTGAATACATTACCCTTTCCCCACATGTAACTCCAACATCAGCAGCTACTTGCTCTGACATCATTACTGTCACACTGCAGCTGGTTAATAGGCAATAGCGTGAAACTATATGGCCATTCTGTGTGGCAATTAGATATGAGTTGTATTACTGATTCTGCAACCAAAAATATAAAACATGTAATGTCTTTTTCAAAAAGCTGAATTGGAAGTTATATTCAGTGGCATTCAAGTAATTATAAATTCTTCTACTTTCTATCCCTGAATAACATCACAAAATTTGATTCATTCTGTTCATTTGCTGTTCTGTGTCTGGTAGGTCTGCCCTGGGGAAGCTTCTCTGCTGCACAGGAGGTGATGCACTTCATGTTTCCAGCAGCAATAAAGATAATCAAAACTGGGTAACAAAGCAGCAATAGCTGAAAAGGCTGAACACAAGTGTGATTTCCAAATGATATCTGTAACTTAGAGTGCAAAAACACCATGGTGAGGACTGCACAAGATCCAAAGTTTATGTCACCAATGTTTTAAGATCATAGGAAGAATCTAACTCTAAATAAGAGCTGAGAAAAATGTTTCTTACTTGGATCCTCTGCAGAGCGGTGAAGGCCTCGGCGACACTCTGTGGCACATCAAAGCATTTGGCTGTGCTGATTTTGGCATTGACCAACCACTGCTGGAAGTCTCTCAAGGCTGCACGGAACTTCTGCTCCAACAAGCGCTCCTTATTTTGACACTCCCTGGATGCACGAAGACTGAGACTGGGGGACAGAAAGAGAAGTTAAGGACTGACTAAATATGGTGTTCACAGGTTGAAAGCCATCTTGAGAAATGAACAAAAAAAGAGAGGAGTTACAACCAGAGGAGAGTTCGCCGTCTACTGTCCATGTGTTCATCAAAACAAAGAGGATGCATGTGCAGATGCTCAGATACTGTAAATACTGTCCTCACATGATGTGGAGGAGAAAGGGAAGGCCGGGAGATGAGCTGGAGTGAGAAGCGGGCAGGTGGAGAAATGGCAAAGTAGGTGAAGTGGAAGGAATGAGCATTGGGGCAAGGAGGGAGAGTGGGGGATGGTGGTAAGGGGTACTGCTTAGGAGGGGGTGGAGAGGCAACATATGACTGGGGTAAGAGTTCACAGGGGCGACAAGATGGAGAGAATGCGAGTTGACAGATTGATGCTGTAAGAAAAAGGCTGAGATAGAACGGATCTGGCAGAGATACTGTCTGTTCGGGAGAGGTTACAGTGATGGGGGATAAATTAAAGGGATAATTTTACATTTTAGTCAGCTGTATTTTATCACCACGCACTAATCAAAGGCTGAGGAAGCTTTGTGTTGTTCATATATCCATCAGAATCTATAGCTGCAACCACAGAATACAGCAATTTTGAATCAAAGAGAAGGACATTAAATATACATATAAAAAGGATTTCAACAGACATGTTGAATGAAAGTGATATTTAAAATGTTGAAGTTCTTCTTTAAGTGACAGCTAATATTTCTGACAGAAGAAATGAATAGGGAAGGTCTTAAAACTACGAACTTCAACAATGTAAGCAAAACTTTGAGGTCAATCAGTAATTAGCAGACAACAGTGTTAATATTGGACAATTGTGCCAAATCTAAAATTAAATTCAATGTCAAAAAATAGTTATGTCCAATGGCAGTGTTTATAAAAAATCTCCCTTTCTCCCTGCACATGGCAACTACAGTATGGTCAAGGTTAGGGAAATATTGGCATTATTAAATGCATACTATATATAAGACACCAATCCCTGTCTCCTTATAAGGTCAAAAGTCAAACATGTTACATGCAGATCCTCAACCTTCACACCCTTTCTTTTTGCCTCACTATATGCTATACATGATGACAGCCTAGGGATACTGTCCCGTGTAATGTATGAGAAAGATAAAATCCCTTTCTTTACACCCCAGGAAAAAATGCGAACCTTAATAATTGCACAGACAACATTTATTTAGTATGCAAAATCGTAATGCACATACAACTCAAATAGGGAAGATGAAGGACAACAAAGAAAGAGAGCCATTGGCTTTCAAACATATTGGGCAGTGGGTGAAGGTTAAAGGGGTGATTGGAAGAAGGGATGGAAAGGATTACATCAGAGAGACAAGGTGCGCAGCTGTTCAAGCAAGGGTTACTGTCCAAAGGGAGGCATGAAAAAACAAGGCAAAAGCACACACAACCTTCTATCGACACACACTTTAGTTTTAATGATGCGATGAGAGCATGAAAGGGTAGTAAAGTGGGGATGGCATGAGAGTGAGAGAGACACTTTTTTCTGCTGTGCCAGACAAAATATGGCATGTGCTATGAAAAGGATGGGGGAGTAACAGCCTTTTTCTCTTCTATCTCAATTCCTCCGACGCTCTTTTTTCTCTCCTTACTCTTCTTTCCGCAGTGCTTAATGCGGGGCAGGTGCGACGAGCACACAGGCCAAGTCTATTATGGACTAAAAAGCCCAGTGAATGAGGAAGGGTGCTGTTTTTGCCAATCTGCAGCCAAAGCCAATTACCCGCTAAAGCATCTCCAACAAGTTGACCTCACTCAGGTTGTCTGCCAATAAATGTTTTGTCACAGTGCTCTCACTACCATGCAATGTCTCAGAAAGTCAACATGTCATCCATGCAAATTAAGTGAATAATTTGTGCTACTGTAGATGTTCATACTTGTGTGTCTGTATGGTTGTATGCACGCATGTTCTCTTATATGCACTGCTGCTCTTTTGAATAGACATTGCATGGTGTGTTCACAAACAAGCACAAAATGAACACAGGCTCACTTATGGGCTCCAAAGCAGGCAATTAGAGTGCAAGGAAAAAAGAACATCCGAATGTATCTGATTTCCCTCAAATCACACACAGCCTTGCATACAATTGAACTGGAGAAAGACACAAACCAAAACAAACACAGTGAACAAGCAGGGATGAAGGGAAAGGCAGTTAAATGTTGCATAGCAACTGATGGATCTGGCGCTCTCTGTCACCTTTAGACTTCGTTTAGCCTGGCTGACACATGTCACAACTCAGTGTGAAGGATGGCCACACACACAAACACATGCCTCTAATACAATAAGTTTGTAACACTGACACTTCAGACATGCAAAGGTTAATTTTGGGAGACCGCTGCCCTTCTTCTATTTTGGTTATGGTGCTGTGTTATGGAATGAATGAGAATAGTATGCATGGCATTATTATGTGCTTACTCACCCAACAAGAATTATAACAGGGCTTGGCAAACATTTTTAAATCTCTATCATAATTGTATTAAATATATATGTATAGTGTCCAATATAAGGATATGGCAAAACATTAAAGGAATTATAGAATTATGCAAAGCAGAAATGTTCTACTGCTACTATTCTTCCATAATAAAAAACATCTTAATTATCTTTACATTAAGGTGGTTTGAAGTACATCTTGATCTGAATTATTAAACCATAAAGTGGTCAAAACATATCACCACGATGTAAATCCGTTCAAAGTCCATGGATGACAATATGATGTATCACAGAGTGCAAACAGAGTTCAGTACAATTCCAAATCCACATAAAGAAAACAAACACCAAAGTATTTTCCACCATATGCTATTTACTAAAGCAGAAAGACTCCTCTCACCTGTTGTGCTGTTTGATAAGCGCGGTGACCCGGTCTGATTGTGAGCCCAGGTCCCTGGAGTATCGCACCAGGTCGTTAAGTTGGCCTTTCAACTTCTCTGCCATCGGCTCGGCGCTCTGCAAGCCCTCCAGTATATTCTAAACACAAAACAGACACGAGCTGGCTCAGAGTGTGTGTGTATGTGTGTGTGTGTGTGTGTTAACGAGTGACGAGCACCCAATGGATCTGCATGACACCCTTCAATAAGTGCACTCACATTCCTATTCACACCCTGGCTTCATCTTCCTAGCATCCCCCTCTGTCTCTCTCTCTGTCCTTCTCGCTCTCTCTCTCTCTCTCTCTCACACATACAAACAGTCCAACACATACTCACAGCGCTGCTTGTACAATAGCATTTCTGTTCTTCGCGGAGTGTGGCAGGAAGGAGCTGCGGATAACGTTCTCCCGCTCTCCTCAGCGTGCCTCACATTCTGCACTTACACAGTCATGAAATCTTGTCCCATGAAATATGTACAAGCCCAGTCCTTCTCTCTATCTCTCTCTTCTTGACGCTCGCTCGCTTGTTCTGACGTATTACCTATAAACAACACTCCCTCCCTCCTTCTCTGTTCTGCTGGACTCGTTGCTCTCTTCTCCTTCCCGCGTCCCAACGTCCTACCACTTTCTCTTCCCTCTTCTATCCTCTTTCTTTCTTCCTCCTCCCACTCCTTGCACTCTTTCCCTCGCACACATTTCCCCTCCTTCTCACTCTCTCACGCTCTCTCCCAGTGGAATTCAGCTGTCAGCCCTCACAGATGCAGGATTGGTTCAAACGCACACAAACGAGCGCGTAACGAAAACACGGCTGGACACAGGAAGCAGGCTGGAGGAGGAGAGAGAGAAGCGGAGGAGGGGGAAGACTCCTCCTCTGTTCTTTGACAGCCCCAAATTGAGAAAAAACAGATAAAGGCATGGACGAAGAAGCCGGAGAGGAGTATTAAGGTGTGCATGCTGGCATGGCCTTGACAATACAGAGAAATTGTCCCACTGTAAACATCCTGTGGATGTTAGAAAAAGAGCAGCAGGGGAGGTGAGGAGCAAGAGCATCTGAGAATCAACCCCTGCAGTCGGGAAAGACATCACTGTACACTTGAGTTCAAACACAGAAAGGGGAAAGGAGCAGGAATTGAAAAGGGGAATGTTTGCAAAGGAGAGATAGTGGAAAATAATGGCTAAAAAAAGAAAAGAGGGAGGGGTAGAGGGGACAGAAGATGGAATGAGGAGAAAACAAGAGAAGCTGATTTACAAACTAATCTATTTTTTTAGGATTTACAAATGGAATGGTTAATTACTGAGAGAGAAAACATAGCTGAATGCAGAGGATGTAGACTATGTGTGTGTGTATGTATGCCAGTGGGTACTTTCCATTAAACAATGCTAATCACCTTCTTTAAAATTAACATAGCTTTTTTACACATCACAGTTCGCCAACCCAAATCTCAGTCGAACAGAGTTTTTATAATCTATTATTTTTTGAATAATGAACAGATGAACAGTGAATAATTTAGACGGTAAACCGACATTTATTTAAATGCCGTGCTCTTATACCTTAGCCAGCTGCCATCCCTCTACTGCTTCCTCCCCGTTGCTCCGCCCTTCAGCTTTAATCAACTCCTGGCTCCACACCCTCAGCCGTCCATCCAACTCTTTCAACTCATCCTCCAGGCGGGTGGTCAGACCGTGGTATTCTTCTTCTGAGGCTGTAGCAGCAGCCAGGGACCCCTCCATGTCATCCCTGGCCCTGAGGGCAGCCCCCTCCCACTGCTCCAGAGCCTGGGACAGCGCCCCCAGCTGTCGGTCCATGGCCTCGCAGCCACCCGCCGCCGTGTGTTCAGCCGTGGACGCTGCACTCCGACGCACCCTGCTGAGGCGCTCTCGGCCCTCCAGTAGCTGACACTCCACACGCTCCTGGAGAGATAGGGAAGGTAGATAGGAGATGAAGTTGCTACGGAAACTGTGGCTAAGGAAACTGCAACCTCTGATTCTATTTATATCACTTTCTGTCTATATCTCTTTGATTCTGTCTTTGAAGCATTAGTTATGATGTCCTGTATTTTCATTTGCTATCTCGGTATTCTCTCACTATATCTAATTTTATCCCTCTCTGTCTGCATCTCTCATTCTGTGTAGAAAGGTAGCACTTGGAAGGCAGAGGGTGTGAAAGCAAACACTTGTGTGTAATGTAATAGCATTGAGGTGAATTAGCTGAATAAAGCAGCTGATCATTTATGTGTGCGAGTAGAAGGATATGAACATTAACCTTGAGACCATGAATGGGAAATGAAAATGGAGCAACTAGCTTGTATCTACAAGAAATTATATTTCCCCCTCTACTGAAATGATTCACACCATGACTCTCCAACCACAACACAACATAATGTGATAATAAGGGCCCATGTGTGAAATTTAAATGCAAATCAATATCGCCTCACATATTTTCTCTCTGTAATTGCAGAAGTAGTGAATTGGGAAAAGCTTAGGCATTAATTGCACAGCTCTTCCCTTTTACCATTCTTTTTTACACAGTCCAATATAGTGGCAGTAATATTTGCGAGAGAGATTAAAGACTGGCATATGTGAAAACACTAAGAAATTAATCCAATTCCCTGCATAGTTTGCCCTCCTTTACAGCAGGAGGCCATTAAGATTAGATGGGCTCAGATAATTCAGTAGTAGTTTTACCAATACACTACACATCCTTAAGGCATGCTGCATTGTAAATTCAGAGCAACATCGCTTACCGTTCCACTGATATAACCTCAACCTCAATCAATAAAAAAAGATACTGTAATCCAACATTTCTCATGTACACTCATGGTGTGGAATACCGATTTGTATAGAAGCACTAATTGAATACACATTAATTAGTGACTGCCTCAAAAATATTAAAATCGTCATAATAACATACAAAAGGGCCAGTCAACATATATGGTCCAAAGTAGAATTAATCAAGAATTTCAGCAGAAACTCCTGAACTGCTCACAAAAAATGGAAATGGAAATTCCATGACAACTGGAGAACTCCATCTGCTGTTAAAGATGATGTAAAATGATTGAACATTACTTTGATGGCACACCTGTGCCTACAGCACAATAAGGCTTGTCACCTGTCAGATGTGGCACATTATTATTTGTCAACGTATAGATTAGAATTTGTTTTCGGGATTTGTCAAATTTGGAATGAGTTTCTTGACAAAAGTGTACACAAAGAAAACAAAAGGAGTGTCAGCTAGCATCAACAAGGGGATTGATTCCTTTGTATTTGTTCCTGCCTTACCCTCACTTCTGACAGTTTCTTTTTGATAGAGGCAGAGTCTCCTGATGTATCAGACCAATGATGAAGCTCCTCTCCAGCACTCATCAGCCAATCAGTGAGCTCCCTAACAGCCTCCAGGTATTCTTGGTGTTCCAACACAACAGCCTGCGCTAGACGTACTCTCTCCTAAAGACAAAGACAATGGACACAATCAGTTAACAACAACTCTAAAATAACAACACACTTACACAAGTTGGTGAGTTTAATGCAATAAATTGGTACGCTCAGGAGTTTCAAGGTTTTTAACCACATGTAATGAAAGATTAAGTAACGATATACCTCCACCAAGGCTGTGAGGTCATCAAACTGCACCTGCAGCTGGGTGCGGGCACCATGATTGAAGCTGGCATCGCCAGTCTTCTTAAACAGTTCTCTGGCTTTTTCTTCTAGACTGGACAGAGCCACCTGATGGTCTTCCAGATCAGCCAGCAGAGCTCTGAGTCTCTCGAGCTGGGAAGCCTTTTCTCTGGGCCCTGGCTGAGGGGTGAGAGGGGCACACACCTCTCTCTCTACAGCCTCCATCCAGCATCGCAGCTGTGCAGCACTCTCCAGGTAACCTCCCCACTGCGACACGGTCCACTCTAGTCGACTGGAGGAACGACAAAAGATCTTTTTGTTATTGTGGCACGTATGGAATATACATTTTGAATAAACAGAGAAAATCTTAACAAACATGGATAGTATGCTACATTCTTTTTTAAAACTGCAAACATTATTTGTTTTAAATTGTATCAATAACACAACTTAGAAGATTATACATTTTAAATGATTTGAATACTTTGATCTCTAAGTGATATTCAGCATACAAAATGCAGACGTGCGGGGGTGGGGGCTACTTCCTACCCCACTTCTTCCTGCACCCTTGCTCAAACCACACCCTTCTTCAAACTCTGGCAAAATAATCAACACCTTCCTGTTACAGTAGGTGTCTCAGGACCACCACATTTTGCCATGATGACTCACACAGACTCACAAGGTGAAAAAGATTCCAGTGTCACTGTCGTGGCTGGTGATAATATTTCCTTTTTGGATTAATCCAAATATATATATACATATACTATATATAAATATATATGTAGTCTAGATGCTTTAAACTAAGATAATGTTGTTACATGAAATATATACATATAAAGCGAATGTTCTTCTGCATACACAAGTACAGTACATATTTCATACTGGCCAAGAAATCTAAGTACTGGCTGTAAAACTGGCTTAGTGCCTTTATCCTCTTTATGCTCTGGTTCAAACACACACAGGCGCAGTTACACACAATTTTCCTTGCCATCTGTTATCGCCACATGTACAAATAACACCAATATCCATACACTCTCTCTCTCTCTCTCTCTCTCTCTCACACACACACACACACACACACACACACACACACACACACACACACGCCTCTATTTCACCTGCAACCCCATGCCTCCTGTTATCCTCTTAACCTTAAAATACAAACATACCCCATGTGTGACCCACTGCTTGCCATCCACCATTTATTCCCTAATGAGATACATTTTTCTAGGGGGGCGGGGGCGCCATAATTGCTCAATTAAACACCAACATGCACAAAACTGATGCATCTGCATGCGGCCATGCACATACAGAGACACAAAAAATAACGCACTAAATCAAATACATCAATCAGAGTTACCAAATGAGACAAATACTGCTCATTTTGTATTTAACCTAATGGTAATTAATGGCATTGAGACATCAATCTATCATGGTGAAAATAACCTAGTCCAAAGAGTTTTTTTGGCACACAGGTAAATGGCCCCTAAAATATCCAGGGCTAAATGTTTTAATGGCACAATAAAAAAATTAAAATCCAGAATGATTTGCAGTTCTGAAGTTTGTCCTGTTTCTGTAAATGCAGTTCTACAATGAAATTATGACACAATGTTAAGTTAAAGAAATATCCTCTTCTTCTTTTTGGCTATAATTGCACACATGGGGACAACACCATCCCATTATATTTTTGGTGATGTAACAAGGTGAGCAGTCTACCTGTGGCAGCTCATGGCAGTCACAAGAAGCGTGGCCCAGGCATCCTCTACTTCCTGTAGCTGAGAGCGGACCACTTCCTGTCCGGTGGCTCCATAGCTGCGTAGGGCCAACTCACCCTTACCCATCGCCATATTCAGCTTGACCTCCCCCTCCCCCTTCAAAAGCAGGATGTCCTGTACAAAGGGGTCAGAGTGATCTGGATTTAGACATCACCCTTTTTTATGAATACTTTTTCAAGAAAATAGCTCCCTCTTGTGTTTACCAGAACAACTGTAGGCTGTCATAGAAAAAACAACTATAAATGTAGTCGAAATTAAAAAAATAAAATAAAATAAGTGTGTGCATTCTTTATGATTCCAACCCCTTTATTTCATCGTATAAAATAATTTGTGTAAGATAAGCATAACTTACTATTAAAAACCTCCTCTCACCTGCACAGTCTCCAGCCTCTGCTCTAACTGCTCTTTGGTCCCCATGGTGCTGTCTACTGTACCCAGTCTCTCCTGGATCTCCTCCAGCCAGGCCCAAACCCCTTGGAGGGTCTCTCCAAAGGCCTGGCTATCTTGGCAGCCTCGCAGCTTGTCCCTGGCTGTCTTCAGCAGGGCCTGGTGCTCCATCTGGAGCTGGCCTGTCACTCTGACCTCTTCCCCTGACCCCCGGCCTACTTCAGACAGAGACTGGGCCTCCTGGCAAAGATGCTCGATGGAGTCCCTTGCAAGAGACAATGATATGTTATTGTTACAAATATTTAACAGCCGACGCTATGGCATCTATAACATATGGCCTCACACACACACACACGTACACGCACACACACAAAAACACACCTTCTTGCAAGCAGTTCCTCATGGAGGTTTTCTATCCTCTCCAGCTCTTCTGTGGTGTCTGGGGCTCCTTGCTGGCATTCTGCCCCAAGAACAGGCTCTCTCTTGAGGCTGAGATCCATCTGCTTCAGGCAGTCTCTTACACCCTCAACACACTCATTAAAGCTGGAGAGGAGGTGCAAATCCATTCAATTCAAATTGCTTTGCATATACACATGACACAACAAGAATAATGACTTACTTGTTCATAAGGTCAATACTCTCTTCCAAGTCTCGTTGGCTCTGAGAGCAGCAATCCAGGTAGCTCCTCCACTCTTTCTGACAGGAGGAGAGATGCTCTCGGATCTGTGCTGCTCCAGCTTTAGGCAGGTGGAGTTGAAGCCTCTCGGCTTCCTCACAAACCGTAGAAAAACACTCTTCACCCTCAGATTTCCGCTCGACGGACACCTGTGGATGTATAGGGAACATGTTGCTAATAAAAAGCGATATGTCCTTGCTAATTTAAAGAAAAAGCCACAACCCTCAGAGCTAGACTTATAACACTCTTCATACCTTCCTAAGAAGCTGTATAAACGTGATAAACTCTGGGAGGTGTAGTTTGTGCAAATACAAGCCCAGATTTAGTTTGGTTCAATGAAGCATTAATGATGACGTACAGTATTTCATGATGATATTTTGTCGAAGATAATATAGCAAATTACATAGAAAATATGAAATTAATCATTACTATAATATAATCACTACTTCTTTAATCCATTCATGTTGTTCTAATTACAATATAAAACTGTATGTTACTAAAAACTGAGAGACTTGGACACAATGCCCTGACAATGGCACCAAGAGAAAAGCATAATAAAAGTATGACATAACAATACCTGTAACCGCTGCAACTTAGCACCGAGGACGGCAACATCTCCCGATTGGTTCGAACATTCTTTCAGCTCCAACCTCAGATCTGTAAGCCGGGAGTGGAAGTCTTGGACGAGCTCTGCTTCGAGTAACAGAAAGAACCGGTAAACTACAAGCTAAATGAATATATGGTGACAAGTTGAGGAAAACTGATTAAAATAAAGGCACAGAAGATGTAAAAGTGGAAGGAGGAGAGTGAGAAGAGGAGATGTGTTGAGGCAGATGGTAAGAGTGGGCGTTACCATGCTGCGCTGTGCTAGGTTGCCTTGGCAACAAGCCCAAAATGACTCCCTCGAGAGCAGATGTGACAAGAGCGACATTAGTCTCCGAGGCACAGGTGTGTTTCTGAGCAATGAGAGCGCACCAGTGTGCCAGACAGTGTGTGTAAATGGAGTGTGGGCTGTTGTGGGCGGATTGAGTGTGCCATGGGAAAAGATGTAGGATAATCAACAATAAATCTGTTGCACCTAACAAATGACTTTGCATCATGTAGTTGTGCACTGTTTGATTAGGTGATTATGAGATTTGAAGTGCTATGAAAATCTATACATCTCCTTATAAAGACTGTTACATAACTTTATGTATTTGACGGAGATAAAGAACATAAATGCCATCCAGGAGATAATTTAATAAAGCATCACATAGAGACAATCCTGATTAACATCTTCCTCCACAAAGTCCAAACTCCACCTATATATATATTACCGTTGAAGTGGAGCTGTAGCCCATCCTGCAGGCTGCCCTTGGTCTTGGCACAGCGCTGGGCGACGGCCTCTGTTCGCTTGGCAATGGAGGTGAGGTCAGAGGAGAGGCATGACAGCTCCTGAGAGGGATGAGACCTGCACAGGGCACTCAGCGTATCTCTAGCTGAGTCCATGTCTGCCCTCTGTTGATGCACAACGCTCTGCAGGTCCTGTACATGTTAAGTGAGGAAAAAGAGGATGTATATTCATAATTGGGGTTACAGGGTGGTGGAGAGGGCAGAGACGGTGACATGTACGGCATCCACCTTGCAAATCTGAGCCAAAGATAGAACTACTGCCAGCTTAGAGTATGTTCTGATGTGGAGTCGGACCTCTGATCTCCTAAAGAAGGTCATAAATAAGGACCGAAATTCACCCTCAGGGAACAATAGGGAATCAAGCTAAAATGTTCTCATCATTATGGGTCTCAGTATGTCTTTATAGGCCTTCGGAGAGTACTATACCCAAGGTGAGTTCTCAGAATTACATTTTAAAGAACTTTTACTTGCCTCTGTGTTAAAAAGGTGCTATAAAAATAAACGTGCCTGTTACCTGAGGGAAGCCATTTCAATAATTGAGGCATCACCGATCAAATATTGTATTATTGTGTGTCCATATAGTGCATCGTTGGTAGGAATATGAAGCAACAGGGATAGACTTTTGACTAGGAAGTAGAGGAAGACTGTATGGTTACTTTTGGCATTAGTATTAGTTTATAATATACTGTAAAATATGTATGAGAATTGAATTATTGTGTTGTTGTATCACACTGAGGGAAATGATAGTGTCATACCTTAACTGTACCCATGTCTTCAGGAGATGTAGCTTCAGTGAGGTCAGATAAGGAGCCCTCAACTGCCACCAGCCGCTCGGCCATCTGGGACATGAGGTCCTCCAATCGCTGCTTCTGGAAACTGAAGTAGGTCAGAGTGTGTTTGGCCTGGTTGTACACCTCCTGAGCATGGGCGATTTTCTTCTTTAAGTCCGACTCCAGGACCTGGTTCAACAAAGAAAATAAACAACATCATCCAACCAAAAGCCCATGTATAAATAACATCCACACAATGTGCTTTCAGGTGCTCCTCGTGTTCCAGTTGTTATACTTTAGTTTATATTGATGATTTCAACATGTATAAACATATAAACATCACAGATAAACACGTAAACAAACAAACAACACTAAAATAATTATAAATACAGAAACAAATTAAGAAATTAGTTTGGGAGTCCCATTTGAGTTTTTCTCATAGTCTTCGCTGCTATTTTGGGTCCCGAAAAAAGGCCAATTTCTTACAGTTTACTTTACTTTTTCTTCTGTGCCTCTTGCAATCTCATACAATGAGTGTTTTTTTTCGATTTTGTAACTCAAACCATTGTATATTTTTTAATGTTCCCTCCAGACCTTGGGTGCGATAATGAACATAAAAAGAGAATGCCGTCCATGTATGTGAATTAGCATTTTGTCAACCAAATGTTGCATGTTAAACTTTTATATATTTAGTTGAATGATTATTTCTCTTTATATTCCTTTTAAGTACATGTATGTAGGTCTTGTGGTTTTATTTCCGCACCATTAGTACCTTTTGTTTTGAAATCCTGGCCTAAGCCACCATATTCACCTGCATTTGTATTGGGGTTTCTTGCAGTTTGGCTTGCTCCTTCAGCTCTGTTACTCTCTCCTGCAGGTTATCCAGCCTCTGCTCCCTCTTTTCAACCTCAGCCTGTAGATCAAAGTGCTAGACATTAAATTAAATCACAACCCCTATGAACTCCCTAATACTCCCATAATAATTCAAACACTTTTCCATGCAGACTGTTCAGCATGCTCTGACCTGAAATATTGCCAGATGGGCCTCTGCCTGCTCTTTATCACTGAGATTGGTAACACTGTCGGTGAGATCCGCGATGGAGTTGGCAGCCCATTGGTTCATGTCCTGCTCCATAGACTTGAGGTCGTTCCACAGCGCTACACAGTAGCCCAGTCTCTCTGTGTTGGTTTGTATTCTCTCTGAGACCTGAAGAAACAGAGAGCAGCAATCTATCTAAGTACAAAACAGGAAACATCTCAATCAACAGGAGACTGAGGAGAGGTAGGATCTCTCTCCCTCTTTGTGTTTGCTTTTCTCTCTATGTAACAAGGGACGGTGTGCTTTACTGGGAGATGGAAGGAAAACAAGACTTAATTGGTTTGACAGATCTGGGGATGAGAAGTGAAAGAGAGGCAGATAACGTGTCTAGACTTGTTTATATTTATGTCTCATTTGTGACAGTCTCTCAGGAGGAAAAAATGGAAAAACAGAAATAAATATGATTAAAAGAGGAACAGCGCAAGTGTTTGGCAGAGCTGTAATGTGGACGTCATAATTGATTCTCACAAACAAAAAAACCCACACAAATCCCTTCTTAGTCGTTATCACGTTTCAGCTTCAGACAGAATTCATGAAGTGCAATGTGTCGGGATGAGGACAATTCATTACTGTCACAAAACTCAAAAGGTATTATTTCACCACATCTGACCAGCTAGCTCAAGTATGTCAATATATCATGCATTTGTCTAAATGAAAAACAGCCCAGGGATTTCAGCTGTCAGGGCTTCTTTTGCAAAACAGTGGATTGGCACAGCATGTGTTGGATCAACTACCACTCACCTCCAGCCACTGGTCTCTCAACATCTCCATGTCTCTCTGGATAGAGCTTGCATCAGAGTTGGGAACCTTTGTCAGTTCTCTCTGCAGGTCCTCCACTGTGCTGATGAGCTGGTCCATCGCTTCTTGTTTTTCTCTCAGCTCGGCTTGGACCGTGTCATGCTGGAGGGACAGAGAAGAGTGCAGAGGGAATGACAACAGACCACCACTAGAGGGAGAGATACTGTACAAACAGGAGGGGAAGAGATAGTGTATTGTGTATTGTAAAAACATAAACAATGCAGTCTGATACTTGTGAAACAATAGGTGCAGAATTACATTTTAAGAAAGAAAGAAATTGCCCAGTGAAAGCTATGAATCTCTAACTCTGGTATATCAGAATATACACAAGTTATATATAATATTTTTTTTTTACCATATGCACTATTTGAAAAGAAAAAAATGAAAATGTAACTATAAGTAATTTTCTGGGGAAAACAAAAAAGGTACTGACTCGTGTGAAAGTCCTTTTGGCCTCCTGAGCGTTATGGTTGTGGTCGGGCAGACTGTAAGCAACCGCCTGAGCATTCTCAATGACTGTGGTGAGCGTTGACTTCAAGTGGTGGAACTGGCGGAGAAGATCTACTACAACTCCACTCTGATCCTGACTGCGTGAGAAAAAAAAAAGTCAAGACCGTTATTTGGCATATCTTTGCACTGGATTAAATTATGAAAATACAACGAACCCTGCAAGTGCTGTATAAATGTTGTGTTTCTAAATTCAAATGATAAGACATTATACTGCCTGCCTCTGCAACGTAGGATCAAAAACAAACAGAGCTGAGGAATTTAAATGAGATAAATAAGACAAAATCCCTTTGTCGTCCTCCATCCCTACCCGTTGGTGATCAGAGTCCTGACGCTCTCCCAGGCTGTCTTCACCAGTGCTACCTCCCTGAGAGCCTCCCCGGCCAGCTCACTGTCTCTTTGGGCCAGCTGGCTTCCCTTCTCCTCTAACCACCGCTGGGAATGCTGCAGGGACTGGAGCTCATCATCCAGCTGGACGAAAAAACGCAACCTGGGAGAAATTGATGGAAGAAAACAATGGGGATTACTAGCCTGATTCCAATATAATATACCAACATTCCTAGTATTGACAAGTTTGAAAAGGATTTAGATGTATGGTTTGGCTTCATTCCTATATTATATTCTCAGAGTTTGGCTTACAGAAAGTCTCTGAATAAAAAGCTCAGCGCATGCATTTGAAAGTATATTCAACCATATATCTTACCAAAAAAGCTGATATAGGAGCAACAGACAAGATGCAGGCATATTGTTTTATTATAATTTAAATGTCATAAAAAAGGTTTCGCAAATATCTATATGTATGGAGAACAACAATGATGTTCTCCAATAAAGAAAACATAACAGGTAAAAAAAGTCCTTCAGTTTAGTCTGATACCAATATTGCTTTTTCAAACAATTCAGCTGATACAAACTATGCTAAACTATATTAAATATAACATAATAATAGATCCAGAAGCCTGATTGCCATTGCATACCTGTTTTGAAAAGCCTGTACAGAGCTCTCTCTGGCCCCCTCTGTCCGTGCTTCATCCTCCAGTTTCTTCAAATTCTTCATCACCTCCTCCCTCCTCTCCCTAAAAGAGCTCCATAATGCCCCCAGAGCATCTGCTTCACTCTGCCTCCATCCCACACCCCTCTGCACCTCCTCCAGAGCGATCGTGAGGGCCACTGCCTGGCCCCTGCAAGAAGTTCTTGCCTGAGTATGGCTCACGTCTTTGGAGCCCCGCCACTCTGCACCACTCAGGTTAAGGTGTGCTTTGCTTAGCTGCCCATCTAACCCGACTGCCTCAGCCTCAAGCATGGCCACGTCTTTAGCCCTTTCCCCTATTCCACGGTGCAGCTCTTCCGCTTTTGAACAATCCCAGCTCCCTCTGCCCTCCATCGCCTCGTGAAGGTGGCGCACAGCCTCAGCTGCCGCTCCATACCTCTTAAGAAAAGCTTTTAATTCAGCCAGGCACTCTTTACGGAGTAGTAGGAGACGCTGGGATTCATTGAGGGGCTGGAGGCAGTCCTCTCTCCAGCCCTGGAGCTGCTGTTGGGCCTCTGAGGTGGAGCAGCGAAGCAGGGAGGACTCTCTTTGCTGAAGAGTGTCTCTCAGCGTTGCATGTCCCTCCAGTTGCACCTCATGCTCCTGCAACAAGATGGTTCAATTAGACAAATGAATATAAGCTCTCACAGTAATCAATATAAACTTGCTTACCGTAAGAAATCTCAGATACAAAACCTATAAACAACATCATTGTTGACAGCAAAGCATTGATTTCTCACCTTCAGCTGACTAATTGCTGACTCAAGATCAGCAATATCAACCTGGGAAGAGCTTCTCAAGCCAGACAGGAAGTTTTCACTACTTTGGGTCAGAGTCAGCAGTGCCTGATCAAACTGCTCCAGCTGTGCCAACTGTGACTCCAGCAGCTCGAGTCTAAAAGAGAGGTGAAAGGCAGTTTGGATTAAGGACATGGACGTGACAACCTGGAGGAAAAAAGCTGAACCACACTGGATGCCATTTATGGAGAGATAAATAAAGGAAAAATTATCTGTAAGATATATCAAACAAAAGAATTGCCTGTGTGATGTGTTGCTCGCCACAGAGATGCTTCTTTCTTGTAGTTGTGTGAGATCATCGCTGAGCTCTTGGATATGAGCTTCAGTCGCTGTGGGGTACAGACACAGCGCAAGATTCACAAGACCCTGCCGAAGAACCTCATAGGATGCCGTCTCCCCCTGCATTTCCTAGTGGGGTGAATAATTATTTTATGAATGATGCCACACGAAAATAGCCAAACACCCATTATGTAATTGATGAGGTTAGTGAGAAACAAGCCTGTAATAGTCAAATGACTTACCTGTACATTCAGTAGTTCATTCCTAAGCTTTATTTTGTCTGCAGAAAGCAGGTCTGAGTCTGGACAGCAAACAGACTCACACCTGCCCAGCCAGCTTTTCATGGACGAACTCTCCTTTTCAAATCTGTAGATACAAAGGTGGCACTCAGAAAATAGTATTCAAATGAAATACAATTTATGCGGCACTATACTGAAAATTAATAGAATAAATACTGATCTAACAATATATTTATATTAGTAACCAGTAATCTTAAAGTATTAAAACAGGCAATGACACGCACACCCACAGTGATACAGTGTGTTATTTTGTTATTATCTGACCAAGCCTCAGTATCAGTGACAGGGTCATAATGTGGCCACCTATCTTGCCAACGCATCTAGTGCTGTAAGTAATCCCTCATACATACACCTGCAGGGGAGAAGATCGACTGCAGAGAGCCACACACAAACAAACAGACAGACACACACACACACACACACACGCACACACACACACGTAAACTCAGTTGAAGGTCAGTATCAAAAATAAAATGTGATTAAACTAATTAAGAGTCACTGACTGGATGAATACAACAAAAGAAGCACGTAAACTCTACGTCTATAAACAGCTCCCATGTGACTAATAAAGAAGAGTGAGAAACAATCACTCCAGTCTATTGTCCAAGCCTATTGTGTGAACAAAGAAAGTGATAAGAAAAGCATTTTATGAGAATAGAAAGGCGATGGCTGACTGGAGGACAGACAGATTGAGTCAAAGACAAGATCTCGCTCCTCTTCATCACACTAGGATGAGGGAATGATTCAGGGAATAAAAGAGGAGAATTCAGCAGAAAGAACAAGTGCAAAAATAAAAGGGGAAACAGCATGATTGTTACGATCAGAATAAGATGTGTGTGTGACGCAGGGACTAAAACTGACAGCAATCATTGACTCAAAATATAAAAGAATTGCGGTTTGTGTAATGTGACAAATCCCTGAAACATACAAACACGCCTCTTTTAGGTGTTGGAGGGGCACACACAGCGTCAGCCCAGCAAGGCATCACAACAGATGGCCATATATCCTAAATATAATCAAGTTCATGGTGACTGTTCAGTCTTAAGAGCTGAATAGAATGGCTCATATCTGGGTATTCAATAGTCATACATTCAGGAATGCAATGCAAAGCTAGAGTATGCGATTACCACAGACTGATTAAATCTATTAAAATCAAGTCTAAATGCATATTTTCTTTTGTTGATCCCCCTAAATTACAAAAAACACGTCAAAAGCATAGGCACAAATAACTTTACCTCTGCCAAAGTGCGAGAAGGCTCTGTAATGTAGATTGCTTTTCGGTTGCCTTTGCCAAAGATTCTCGCTGTTGCTTCTGGAGGTTAGCCACCTCTTCCTGCAGCTGGCGGCCCTCTCCAAGCCTCTTCATGGCTGAACACAAAGCCATCAGCCTGGGGTTCAGCTGCTCGACAGCCTGGCAGACCTCCTGGAGGAAAAGGAGATGTACGTCATCAACTCTGCAGAGAATGTGAAACCTCAATGGCTACAAAGTAAAGTCTTGTACATAAATCTGACTGAAATGATAAGTAACAATGTGCTGAACAGTTTCATATGGGAGATTACTGCATAACCTACAAACTATCAGGAATAAGTTGATTAAAATACCATTTACATACGAAAGAAAAAAAGAAACTAAACCAAAACAAATCACACAAAACCCTTCAGGTCCTGAGTTTATAGTTGAGTCAACCTCAAAGTTAAAACCATAAATCCATATAGTGATATCACATTAATGCATTCTTTGTGTTTTTATTTTTTTACCATATGATCCTGGAGGCTTTTGTAGGTCTCAGATGAAGATGAGCAGTATGTGACCGGACAGTCAAGCTTCTCTTTAAGGTCAGTCATTGCTTTCTTGACCTGATAATAACAACGGCTTCAATTATTTAAAAGTATATTCAACCAGTGGCCCCGCAAAGTATTAATAACAATTTCTGCATGAAACTATTCCATTATGTGTTGCTGTATACCTGTTCAAGGTTATCGTTGTATCTCTGCCAGTACGAGGCGCTCTGGTTAAGCTGTCTTCCCAGCTGCTCTACTCTCCCCATCAACTCTTCCCAGTAGCGCCTCATCTGTGCAAGTCGAGTGCGGATACGTCCGGCCTCTCCAGGGGTCACAAACCTCGACAGGGCCTCACAGTCCACCTCCATGTGGGCCAGGGCTGCCCTTCTCTCCTCTAAACCTTCTGCTACAGCCTGTGGGGATGTGACATCAGAGGAATGTTGATCAGGCAAAAACATCGGAGGCATGAGTTGAAAAAAACTAAACAATAAACAAGACAGAACCGACAATGTTCTGTGTTATCTTCCATAAATTCCTTTGTCTATGGTGGATGAAATAATGTCTCTTCAGGTTCATAGAGTTGGAGAAAGATTCAAGCACATATGTTGGGTGGAAAAGAAAACTGAAGCAAATGTTCTAGAAGCAAATGTTTTCAAACTCAAAGCTAATCAAATGGCTGCCGCAAGTCCTGTCATCCCAAATGTTTTTGACATTTTTTTCACCTCCATGAGATTAACAAGGCTGAGGTCTGGAAAACCAAGATTATATATTTTTTCAATATGATACATTTATTTTCTATATTCTAGTCTTTGCTGCAGCTTCTCTGACCCAATTTCCCCCTTGGGGTTACGTTCAAATGTAATCTTATTTCATCTTAATCTTAATAACCCTAAGGCCTGATCCAGGCTACAGGCCAGACAGCAATTTTGACACATTTTGGCAGAGTGATTAAAGAAACATGTGGATGATGCATATTTATTCATGAATATCAAAAGATGATTGAAGAAGCTTTTTAAAATATTTGTTGAGTTTCTTTTGTTGCTATACAGCGTGCAGTTAAATCTTAGATATAAAAACAAGGTAAAGAGATACTTGACATACTTCCACTGTGCTGATGTGTTTATCCAGAGGATCTAAGGAGGAGGTGGAGTTGATGGTCTCCAGCTCCTTCTCTTTTTCACTGATCCACAGAGAGAAAGTCTCCGATACGCTGCCGAAGCGCTCCCACCACATACACATCATCTTCAACTGGACAACACTGGGAGACGCAAGTATTGACAAGAACAATTTAAATTTAAAATATACTGCATGCATATCTAGATATATACGGTCAGAATGAGAACTGGCAAACAAATATACAATTCAACATGATGAAAATTGCTTCTTCAGTTTTCATCAAACCTGAAATTATGAGTTTAAAGTTTGAGGAAGTTACAGTAGACTCCGTTATATTTCTATTGGATTGGAAGCTTGGGATGAGGATGGGACATACTTCTTGTTGAGGTGGTCTTGAAGTTGTGCGAGTGCTTCTCTGGTTGACTCGGCCTGCTGGAGAAGAAGAGTGGGATTCTTCGGACCAAGCTGAATTTCTTCTGCCTTCTCGAGGAGGAAAGCTGCATGCACAGAACACTCCTCAAACTTTGTGAGGAGCTTCTACAGACAAAATAAATATATTGTATGAGCAAACACAGAGCATGCACTACACGCATGTACGCACACACTTATTGTATATGCACACCTGGTTCTGCTCCAGTTCAGTTTTCAGGCTGTCCAGGCTGTTGAAAATAAGTTCTTTGTGCAGCTCTTTGCTGGTATTACGGATAAACCTCCAAACGGTTTCTCTTTCTGCTTCAAAACTCTGCCAGGAGCTCAGAGTTGCCTTGAGATGATGAAGAAACAGCAGAATAATGTCAGTGGGTAAAGTTTCATACATGAAATGTAACATGTACACACAGAGTTAATGGGTACAGTAGTGTTTGGTATAATTCAAAGAATACTCTCTGGCCATAATTGAATTCTAGATTATCCAACTAAATTATTACAACGAACAAAAATGCCTTTTTCAATGCATACTCATCAACTGCATCAATCTCTCTCTCTCTCTCTCTCTTTAATTATTTAACGCTGGTGTAATAAGGTCTGTCTAAAATGGATCTTCTACTTTGATTTATTCAGAGGGACAGACACCCAAACCTTTAACATTCATCCCTGATGTTTTGGAGTTTGAATTGAAGGTGTTTTGCAGTGGTTTTCCCCTTGATAATTAACTTATTCACTACATACATCTTTAGTAATTTTCATGTGGGCACATGTTGATTTTCTGATCAATTCGAAGACAGTGATAGAACAGATATACACAAATCCCAAGACAACAGACACAATTATAATAAACATACCACATAACAATCAATATCTTGTTACGGTTCAACATGTACTAATCAATGACGACTGCAGGGGTTGTGTGAACACTCACACATGCAAACATTAGCATTCTGATATCTACCTGCAGGTTGGGCTCTTTTGCTCCTGATTTGTGGTCGACATCTCTGAAAGCTCCCTCCAGCTCCCGTAGAGACTGACTAAGCCCCTCCCCTTTCTGCAGCTGGTGGCAGTGGGCCACCAGAAGCTCTGCCTCTGTCTTGTTAGCATGAAGGCGCTTTAGTTGGTGCTTTAACAAACACATAGAAAAGAAAATAACATGTCAGATGACACATTTGTTTTTGCAGCAAAATGAGCATAATTGAAGGGGATGCTTAATAAACCACTGGATATCTAAGACTTTGAGGGGCTGTTAAGTTACTCTTCAAAATATTGGTGAAATGTCTTTAATTTTCTTTATATCACTTAAATCCAGACTAAAATTATTTTTTCCTTTAGAACATAAAATACCTCACAAGATGCAAAAGAAACTGAGGGTAAGACATTTGAATACAGAAATTAAAGAGGCTAGAAATTGTTTACTTTGAACACAAAACATCAACTGATTTCAATTTCATCCTTTTTGATGGAAGCTTCTGTAAATTAAATATCTGGACATAGTTGACATCACCTCTCTCCTGCCTCACTACACACACCTGGTGAATAAGATAAAGTTGCTTGGCCTGCTCCAGATCCTCAGCATCCAGGATCCTGCTGGTCTGCTCCTCAGCCTCCCTTCGCACTCTTAGAACCTCTTCCAGAGCACCATGCACCTCCTCTCTCAGCTCCTCGTACTGGAACATAGCAGAGTCCTTCTCACCCCACTGTGAATGAGGGAGGATCAGACAGAAGTTGTTGAGATAGAACAGGATATAGTCACATTGTAAGCATTTGGAATATCTTAGAATACCTGACAGAGTGAAGAAAAGAGTGCCCGCAGGTCAGCTGAGAGTTTGGCCAGGGCTGTTCTCTGTCTCTGGACCTCCAGTTCCGAGCTAACCTCAGACAGTCCAGCAAGACGGCTCTTAAGCCACACCAGGCTCTCCTCTCGGGCATCTGCTGCTTCCTGCAGTGCCTGGAAATGCACAAAAAAGGGAATGCAGGTTTACTGAGGCTGAGCTATTCTTTGTGCCGACAGCAGCAAATATAATGTGCTAGCTCACCTGAACAGCAGCATCAACTTGCTCCTGATGTGCTGAATTTCTCGCTGTCTCTCTCAAGAGCCTCACCTGCCTCCTCTGCGATGAGAGCCAATCAGAAATCTCACAGAACCTAGAAAAAGGAACAACTACTTTGAAGCCCCTTCTGTGATTAAAAGATTTCCTACTTTAAGGAGATGGAGACACTTTGAGGACTGAGTTTTTGTCAACCTTTACCTCTCATTCCACTTTTTCCACTTATCAGGGTGATGCTCCAGTTTGAGGTAGGTGCTTTTGACTTGCTCTGTAACCTCTTCTACAGCCTTTCTTGTGGACTCTAGCATTCGATAAGCCGGGTCGTTGTCATCAGGCAACTTATGACACAGATCCTCCATATTTCTAATCCTCTTCTCACACAAAGTCAAAGGTTTACGTTCCCTGAAAAAAGTCTGAAGATAAAAGAGAAAGAAATGTTGAATTGAGAACGCTCAAGAATGATGATGTCGATGATGTTAAGTGATATTATCTCTCTCCTTCTCTCACTCCTGGTTTAATCTGTTTTAAGTTTCTACCAAATCCGAGGCTCACTCTGTGCTCTTTGATCACTCGTTCACTGGTGCAGGTACCAGAGAGGACTTGTATTTCTCTGTCCAGCTCTGCTCTGCAGTCTTGTATGATCACAGCTACTCGACTTTGTTCCACCTTCACTTTCAGACAGAGCAGGTGAGACGGTACCTCGCTCTGGATGTCCTGTAGAAAAGAGTCAGAAGTAACAGAGTGTAGGAGACATGGTAGATTAGTTATACTATAACATAAATGAGTTACAGTCTCACATCAAATCATCCCCAAAACTGTCAGAGACTAAATATCCTTTCGGGAGACTGTGAGTAAACACTGAGAGGGTTGCATTTTAATCTAACTAGAACAAGTTAAGTGGAAACACACTGGAGGGAACTCAATCAAAGCCATATGTCTTCCTGGTTAAGTTAATGAAGTAACAGCAAGGCGCCTCCAGAGATGTACAGTAATTAATGAGCGTGTTAAAGCATGGTAACCCCTGACCTTCCAGTGTTTGTGCAGTCTGCGGACAGTTTCTTGCAGCCCCTGTTGCTCCTCCTGTGGTAGGATGTCAGTCAGCTCATCACATGCCTTCAAGAACACGCTCAGCAACCGCTGGTCCAGTTGGCCCAAAAAATCCTGTGCAGAATAAAATACAAGCAATGAGTATGAGTCACATTATATTAATTCATTTTTTTTGTTTGCAAGACCAAACAACAGAATGACACGGATGTATTTTGAGTTCTGTTTGCTGCTGTTTTATACATGTAAGTTTGTATTTTTAGCATTTTTTCTACAGATGAGCTACAGCAGAAGGTTATGGGTTTGATCTTACATGGTGTTTCTTAAGCAACTCCTCAGCATCTCCAGTCTCTCTCAAGCAGCCTTGAGCTTTTTTGAGCACTCTCTCCAGCTCTTGTCTTGACTCCTCAAACCTCCTCCTCAGGCTGTTGTTGGCCTCTTCCTGCCGTCTACATTCCCCAACCTCCTTTAGCAAAACCTGAGAGGATGGACAGTAGGTAGTGGTGATTGTAACGGGTCTCATCGGCAATAGTGTCAAAATTAATTATTTTGTGAGGTGTACACTGTTGCCTCCTGGGTGTTCTGATGTTCTTGTAACATAATTAATATAATCAGCGATGTGGTTATGTGAACGTGAACAAGTAGTTTAACACTAACCTGTGCTGAGCCCTGTATTTCAGCCACTCTCTTTTGTAGCAGGGACAGGTCAACGTTTCGAAGCACCTTACTGGTGGAGAGCGCCTTCTGCAACGTGTGGTGATTCCTCTCGATCACCGACAGACAGCGTTTACAGCTTTGCTGCTGGTTTAACAAATCCTGAGGAAATTGAGGAAACAAAGACAGCAAATATGGAAGAGTGTTGATAATGGTGCATTCAAATATTCCAACACTGTTCTTATATAGCAGCAATCAGACAAAAAGGTTTTAGTACAAAAATGTTGTAATTAGAAGATCAATATGATTCCAAAGAGCTGGGAATAGTAGAGAAGGAAAGAATAGACACACCAGAGAGGAGATGTGGTGATATTTAAAGGTGGGCTAGAAGGCGCACACATAACCTATAAGGACCATTTCCTTTTTTTACACCGTAAGTCTTATTTTTCTAGATTTTGCCATCATTGCTTTTGCTTATGATAACATATTACTAACCACATATGAGTGATCAGGCTATAAACATAACATATATGATATGTATCAATTGTACTGTAAAACTGATTGTGTGCAGAATAACGATGAAAACTACTACAATAAGACACCTTGCTGTAAAACAACTGAATTTTCCTTTAACCAGTCAATGCTTCTACTTGTTAACAATTTAAGTTCAATCTATTCACTGTCATCATATCTAACCTGCCACTTTAGTTTATGCTGGGTCTGGGTCTGTGTGTCTGGGTCTCTGGCAGCCGAGGTGATGCGACTGGCCCGCTCCAGGGCTTGGTAAAAAGCAGTGATGTGTTTCTCCATCTCTTCCAGCAGTGGCAGAAGGACATGACACTCCCTCACAAGGGAGGGACAGCGTTCTCTCACCTAGAGACAAACAACAAAGGACATTAAATAGTGACATAGAAATGTGACAACAATGTGAGTATATTATTCAAAAAAGTCTTACTGGAGAGTAAAGATAAGTATGTTGATTTCAAAGAAAGACTTGAGATACATTTAATACAACTTCTCATGTTTCTGACTAGAATGATACCCACCTTACTCAGCTGACCTTTGGCTGTTGCCATAGTTGTCATGACCCTGGCAGCCTCGTCATGTGGTGCATCCTTGGAAAGAAGCTGAGCACTGCGGGCAGCCAACTTGTATTGGGTCTCCATGGCAACAACTTTTTGCTTGGTAGTCTGAGATGAGACGTGGAGGAAAAGGGTCATATTGAACATCCTTTAACTGAATGTACTTTCATCAAAACTGCTTTTGGCAATAAAAAAACCAGGCTGTCTGCAGCTCTTACTTCAAAACAGTAGTGACGTAAAGCTTTTTACTAAATATTCATTAAAGATTTAAGAGTGCAAGTTCACCAGGTAGTAAATCAATTGGGAAAGATGATGAAATTATTTTCTGTAATCTGTTTCTACCTGGAGAGTTGGACTTTTTTTATTTTGTCCAAAGTGAATCTAAATGTGTGCTGTTATGCACCTTGTAAATGAGTCTCATTACAGTCCAAATGGTAATGAATAATTGGTCTAAAGGATTCACTCCCTATTGATCTGAGACATAGAGCTGCCATCAGTGTCGTTGTAACGTGAATCGTCTCAATTGTCTAGATTAGACTAGATGTAGATCGTACAACATAATCATTATTTAGAAACAATAAGTTGGGCACTAATACTGATGTTGCGATGCTACCAACCTAATACATATGAAGAACGTGTAATAGTGATTATATTATATTATTAGCTGAATCCACAATAATCCCTGGTGTTTATTGCGATGTACTTCTGCAAGTCTGTTTTTAACAGGAAGAGAGAATCTGGCAGTTTGATTTTTCTCACCTCCACATCCTGCAGAAAAACTCTAACATTGAGGAAAGACACCTGGACAGGAACATTGAGCTTTGCCTCTGCTATGTCCAGCAGCTCTTTGAGGGCAGACACAGCCTTTAGATAGTCCTTTCTCCACTTCTCCATCTCATCTACACAGGCATACTGCAGTAAAGTTGGTACAAAGTTTAGGATTGATTTTATGGAGAGCTGTATCTTCATCAGGCCAAGCGTCAAATAGTACCAAACCTAAAACCTAACTTTTCTTAAAACTGCCATCTTGTTACTGTTGTTGTTAAATCAGCTAAAAACATTAAATGCAGCTAGATACACATCTAGACATACAATATAGTAAATGTCAGGCTTGTCTCTGACATACAGTAGTAATTGTTGTTTTTTTTCGTTTGTTACTTGTTTGACTTTGAGGAAGAGGTCTCTCCATCGTCCATTCAAAAGAAGTAGCTGCTGCTTGAGATCAAGCGACACAGTCTCATCACATGTTTCAATGAGAAAATTCCCTGCGTCGTTCATGGCTGCATGCTGATCCATCCAGTGGCTGAGATTCCTGAAAAACTCCTGGATGAGAGACAGACTCATTAGAAAGACAGAAAGACACAGAGACAAATCCAAAGAAACAAAGAAGAACACACAGAATGAGTGCCAAAGAAAGAACAAAGAAAGATAATAAGAACGAGACAAAGAAAGGAATTCATAGAAAGAAACAAAGAAAGGACAATAAGAAACTGGGGTAATTAGCTGTCTAATCCTTGGTGGGGATGTGACTCGGAGGTAACCATGGCGATGTGACAACTGGAATATCCTCTGTGGCTTGTTGTAAGTCAAGGAGATCATTTGATACTTGAGTGGAGACTGCTAATAGGATTCCACTTAAAAGACCAAATGCTTGAATTTGGGCGGACGTGGATTTGATTGCTACTACTCTGAGGCATTTGAGTCCATCAAATAGACACATATATGAAGAGACTCTTAATCTGTTCACATAAAAACTTTGAGTGTATATATGGTGGGGTTTCCTATAATATTAAGTGTCAATTTCATACCCGTTTGGTGTTTTCCGGCTGCCTTAGGGCTTCCTCTGCATCCTCCAGCCAGGCCTGTAAGGAGGCCACTGTTGAGCTGTGCCTCTCCCAGTTGGACAGCACCTCCTCCAGCATGCTCTTCACACTGCGCACCTCCATGGACAGACTCCTCCACTGGGTCACCACCTCCCGCATGAACCTGCGCACTCCCATCTCACCCTCGTCCACTGGAGAAGTGACACATCAACTTTAACAACAACAACAACAACTACAACGTCAACAGCATCAGTACTGCATGCACTGCTGCTGCCTCAACCACAATTACTATAACTGCTACTAACAATACTAGTTATACTGAAACAGTGTACACAGGAGGCATCGTCAACTTACTTATCTTAATTATTGAATTCCTTGTAGATTTATATGGATTGTGTTTGCCGTTTAAGTGAGATGATACACCATGAAACAACAACATATTTCTTTGTTTAAAAAAAAAGGGTTGCAATTCATGAGCACTAAAACACACTATTGCTCAATTCAATACAGTCAGGAGTTTGCAGCCACAGCCTCACTTGGTCTGGTGTGACAAATGGCACATGGTGGCTAATGTGAGCTAATATTTAGATAGCTATTGCTATGTAACTGTTACTATTAAGTATCTGATGACTTGTGGACTCTTCTCTACCTTTGTTTATCTTATACTACTATTAGCATTTACATATAGGCTATTATTATACAATTGTCACTTATGGCCAGTGCTTAGCAAAAGTTAAATGGCCTCACTTTGAGGCACTGCACATATGGTGCACATAAGGTGCATATATTCATATAAACACCAGACGAAAGGCACATAAAGACTGATAGAGCTACAAGTAACAACTACAACTCTCTGAACTCAAAACTCTCACTACAGGGAGACGTGTTATCTCTGCTTGTGTGTTCCACTTCCTTGGTACAAACACTCTGGTCTCAAAAGTCCTGTACTACTATTAGCAGCCAGTATGGGGGTGATACATGTTTCCACCATAAGCAAATATTCAGTTTTAAAAATACATTAATCAGATGGTATCATTCCTTAAAATAGTAGATTATTATATTCCAACCCCTTATTCTCCTCTCCGGTCTCAGTTTAGTGTGACCTTAAACTGTGCCTTTAAAAAGATCTGAATGATCTCTCATCCAGCCAATCAGAGCCCAGGGTGCTAACTACCAGCATGGTAGTGACAGTGGGGGGCACTCTATTTGAGGGGTCGACCAATCAAATCTCAAATGTCCTGATTTCTCGCTATACCTCACTTCCCCGCTCTGCATACCCTAAAGCAGCACAACCCTGAAACTCAATGGAACCAACAAGCTCGCTCAGTTTGCGCCCAGAGACCTGCAGAAGTGGAGCAGCCCCTAACTAGCAAATGGGGTCGTATTCCCCACTGAGAGCTGGGAATGGAGGAACCTCATTTAGCTGTAGCCTGCAGACTCTCCCCTTCTACCCAGCTGTAAAACCAGACAGGGGCAGACTGAGCTAATGGAGAAGAAAGTCTCATTGGTTGTTGAGTTATTGACATGGGAGAATAAAGGTGAGCTTTGTGTACAATGTATACAACAACCATAACATGTATACAGATATATTTATCCCTGTAATATCTCTCTAATTGAATGAGACCATTGTGGGCAATCACATGGCTTTAATCACTGCACCACTGAGCAGGACTGCTGCATTGCAGTATTGGATTTGTATGTAATTTTGACATTGAAATAATTAGGTCCCTTAATTTGCCAATTATTTAATTTGCAGGAATAGCCAAAAACAGACAGTCCTGGATTCCAATATGATCCTCTCTGCTCCAGTTCAGTTTTAATTGATTTATATCATAATTTAAAATGAATTCCTTCACTGAGGATTTTATCTTGATCAGCAGCTCCTAAATGCAATTATTTAAGTTATCGTTAGGGTCCAAATAGACACATTTTGCTGTTAATAAAAACAAATCTGAACATAAAAACATACAGCTAGCCCCTGATCCAAGAAAGTTATACTGTATGTTACATATCAAATAATACATTTATAGTATATATTTTGATTTCTCACCTGAACTGTCAGCATTGACATAGGCCTCAGCAGACTGTTTCAGGGACTGGAACAATGCCTCGTAATTCTCAAAAAAACGTTGCTTCTCCACAAATAACTGTTGAAGACAGAATCAAAGAGGAAAATAGAAACACATATGCATCATAAAGCAAATACAGCAGTCATACACTATACTATCTGCATAGGAACCCTAAAGATTAAATTAACAGTTCAGCACATCATGTCCAGAGTGAATTGAAGTCTGAGCTTACAACATAGTTGTGGAGCATCAGTTCCACCGACTCCTGCCGGCCGTATTTTATGATCCAGGATTTGAGCTTGGACTCGGCTAGAGCGAGGAAGGCCTGCATCTGGTGTTTGTTCTCCAAGAATTCCATTCTAGACAAGTGGATGCTTGAAGATGTAGATACAAAGTTCATCCTAAGAAACACAAAGTTTACTAAGGATATCAGATGTACAGCTTGACCCGCACATTCTGCTTCTCCTCTGAAAGCAGAATGTTGTGAGTTTGACAGGTGCCTTCATTACCTCTCGGCCATGTCTTGGAGCTGGTCTGGGGGAACAGGGACTCCATCGACACTTCTGTCTTTATGGATCCTCTGAAAGACCTGCTGGTGACTTTCCAGGCTTTTCAACACATCCTGCAAAGTGTAAATACACATGGACACAGAAAAACAATAAATACTTAATACCAGTTTTCTGATCAGAACATTTGAAAACAAATTAAAAGAATGACAATGACTGTAGGTCTGCACATTTTAGGAGGATATTTAAAACATAGATTCAGCTTAGTTTAGGAAGGGACGCCACATAATAATGATTTCATATTAAATATGAACTGAACAAAGCCATCGCCCTGTCCAGCGCCTAGTTGTCCTTTTTTCTGCATTTTGCTTCCTTTGTCTACGCCTTCATGCTAACCTTGTGCTGCTCAAGAGCCCTGTGGAAATCGTTAGCTGTCATGTCGTGTGCCTGATGTATGACGATCTCTTGTCGCAAGGCTCCTTCGGCCTCATGCAGCCACGCCCCCACAATATCCAGAGGAGCTGGCAGACACCCATCGAGCTGCAGATGCCAGTCCAGGAGCTGAAATAAAGAACACAGTTGAGGAGACAGAGAAACACTATGATTGTGATTTTCTAACTAATTGCATGGCACAATAACACACAAATCACTGTATCACCCCAATTAAAGATCAAAAGTGAAAACACATTACAGATTAAACAATTCCAATAAAAAATCCTGAGCTGAAAATAAACCAATTTATATAAATTGATTTTGCTTCTGTTTGTGTCTTAATTGAAATAAGCTAAATTATTAATAAGTAGGAGACAAAATGCCATTAAATTTGTAAGAGAAAACAGCTAAGTCTCTGGTAGACTGGAGACTGTGGCCCTGGCACTCATGCAACCATGACATCCGTGGTTCAAATCTGTCTGGAAATCCCATTTCTCTTTCTCCAAGTTCTCATTTCTCTCACCTTGTTAGAGACTCTTTCCCAGGCCTGTTTGACCAGAGCCTGATCCACAGTCAGCATCCCATCCTTCTGAGTGGACTGCAAAGCTCCCTCCATCTGCTTCCCCCTGATCTCCAACTGGACACGCAGACTCTTGAACAACTGAAAAGAGAGAAGTTAAATATGTTCATAATTCACAGTATGCAGACATCAAATCTAGTGCTCTCTCAGGGGGTCACACGTCTTCCCATTGATATCCAATCAGACCCTCATCTAATCTATGGCTAACTGCCTCTGAATGCTATTCTCTCTGGTTTCAGATTTGTCGTATAATGTGCAAGAAATGAGGGTATACCACATGCTGCTGAATATGGAAAGTATCCCGAGGCTTGGTGGAATAAGCCAGATTGACTGAGAATATGACGGCTGCTGTCTGATCCCCACAGTGTAATGCCACTGATTAGGCTAATAATAGGAGCGTCTGTGCCCTGTGTGCCCAGTTTAAACTGCACAAACATCCAGACACACACACACACAAACACACAAACACACACACACACACTAACCTGGTACTGTTGATTGAGATTGCCCTCCGTCTCCTGAGCCTGTATTGCGTCTCTCTCCAGCTGGTTGAGCCACATTTTGAGCTCCCTCAGGCTCTTTCGCTGCTCTCTCTAGGAGGCCGGGATGGGTGAGGGATGGTGGGGGGAACAACGGGTGGAAAGATGGACATGGAAATTGGGAAGCGCGATTAAAAACAAGTAAACGAGAGGATGGAGGAGTGTAAGGGAGAGGGAAAAATAGAAAGACAGAGAGAGAAAAGTGATTAACCAAATGAATGTTTGAGGGATTGATGAAAGGAAGAGGGTGAAAGAGAGGCCATGTACGGTTAGACATGTGTTCTCTTAATCCTCTGTGTCTCCCTGTTGGACAAAACGTCAAAAACCCACAGCTGCCAAAAACACTCAGCTTAAACAGGGTACTTTATCTGAGACCCCCTGCTAACATTTCATTGGATTTTAAGTAACCATGACGATAATACTATGCTGTGCAAAAGCTGGTGAGATTGTCTATTCAGTTTGAGAGCTGTTCAATCTTACTCTATTCAGTTGTATCACTTCACTTCAGCTGTAAGGATTTCAAACTTTATTTTTTTTAAATAAATTCAGCTAATGCTGAAGGGGATTTGTATCTGTTATAATGTCCTCAACTTCTGATCATAATTTTATAACCAGCGTTTCAGTTACTATATATATGATAAAATTAAGCTTTTGTTTTTATTGTGAAAACACCAGCGCCTATAGACCTTAATTCATTGTAACAGAATATAAAGGACAAACAGCGTGTTAGAAAGAAATGTCAACAAAGAACAAAGCAGCTACACACAACAACCACCAAAAGCCTCCTCAGCGTTGTAAGAAAACCAAACACAGTGCAACGCTGAAAACAAGTGGTTAGCGTGGCTTTAAAGCACACCACTGTTCTTGCCACTGTCAACCTTAAAAACAGTCAACCTCTATTCACAAGCTTTCCATCAAATACGCTGTATCAATGCACACTGCCAGAGGCTTTCATTGTCATGCTAATGGAACCAGGAGCCATAGCGGGAGGTAACGTTAATAAATGGTAATATCACTTCTTATGATACTGGACTTCCTTTTGTTAGCATGGCTCAGAAACCCTGCAGCAGGAATATCACATTAGGTAAGATAAAGAGCCAATATTAGCATATAGGCTTTATTTTGACATGGGAAAACAATGTTTAATCTCACACTGTACAATAGGCAGTGATACTGTAATTCAATAGTAGAGCCAAGAAAATAAGCATCAACCACAATTCATATGGAAACCATGAATGTGCATGGGTGCTAATTGCATTGAAAGATGCCCTGGGACCTTTATGTTACTCTATAATCTACCTCCAGCAATTCCTCTATATCGCGAGGAGCAAGACTATGCTATGGGACAGAGGTCAGCACAACAACCACAGGAAAGCATAACATTTAGAAAGCATGAAGTAGCCATTGAAAACAGCCTCACCCGTGCACTTAAAATAAGCATCAATTTATATTAAATAAATAAATACATGTATTTAGAAAGACCCAACTGTGCACACAACACTGACTTAACAAAGACAAAATGCCATTTATGTAAATGTCATTGCTAGAAGTTTGACACACCAACTGTGACATCTGAAGAGAAGGACAAAACACACAGATTGAAAGAAGAGAATGAATGCCGTATCCAGACTGCGATAAATCGGACTGATTCTCACCTCTTCTTCTTGCTGTCCGTCTGAGTCGCTCTGCTTTAGATCAGGATGATGGTTCAGGAACTGGGCGATGTATGTCATAATAGATTTCTCATCTGGCTTGTCTACATCGACATCTATGGAGGGAACCAAATGAATGTAATCAGAAGTCATATCAAGCCGAGGCCAGCTGATAACTCTCCCAGTTTCTCTCATAGAGAAGAATAACTGGAATTGATATGTTTGACGGACATCTATTCAGAAACAGACAACTGACACCTTAAATGAAAACAACCTTCAGCACTCTAGATCGGTGTTCAAGTTTTGTTTGGAGGTTCCACCATGCTGAATTTCATGGCCTAATGGACCTTAATTATATTGATGTCAAGCTTGATTTGTCAGAGTTCATTCTGAAGGGCAGGCGTGAAGGGGCACAGCTGGTGTTTGGAAGTGACACTGAGGTGCACATCTGATGCCGTGATAGATGCCCACTATCAGTACCCCGCTCTATATGATGAAAAGCTATGGATATAAATGATATGTAAGGTAAGTAATTTTTTAGTATTTGAGTAAGTAACACAAAGGTCCTGTTGTTTTCTATATAAAAAAAAGAAAAAACAAGAGAAAGAGGTAATACAGAGGCAATTTAATGTAGAATGAATTTGATCACATGGTGTTGTAGATATATGTTTAGTTTTTCAAAACGTAATTTACCTTCTGGGTCAAGAAGTTGTGGAACGCCCAGCTCTGTCTCAGCCAATAAGAAAGCTTCTTGCAGATTTTCTCGGTTGGGCCTCCTCCATATACGCTCCATGTCAACTAGATTGGGCCGAAGGGCATGGATGACTGCAAAGAATGCTAACCCTGTGCGCCAACTAGGACCAAAGTCCTTCACCTCAATGCCCAGACGTCTACAAAGAAAAGGAGCATCACAGGGTCAGTGCAAATGATACTGGTGTAATGCATTTTGCATATTTTGTTTTGAAGAACAAGACAACATACTTGGTGGCTGTCTGCTGGACCCATCTTAGTAGGGCCTTTCTGACTCCGCCCTGCAGAGGTGGGAGGGGTTTCCTTTTGAAAGGTGGGCTGTTGGTCTCAGTGCTGCTGGTTGAGCTGTCCAGAGAAGAAGTGCTGCTGGACAAGGCCTGAAGTGCTGGTAGGCTACTGGTTAGCTCTTCAATCTGAAAAGAGAGCATTATCTTTTATTTTTATTTTTGTGTGTGATCCATATAGGGTAGAATGATAATGTTACACATCACCCATAAATACTGTATATATTCTGTAACTATGATTGTAGAGAATATCAATTCAATTGACAAATGATGACATATTTGCCTTGTGTGTGACTTATTATAATGATAATTATTATATTTCAGCATAGCCATATGGTCACTTATTTAGGATGTATTACTATGTTGATCTGCGCATGTCTGACATGCCTGAGGTACCAACTGCCCGTTTTCAGTGGGGATGCTTCGTAAGATTATTTTCACCCCTCTTAAATTTCTCTATAGTTCAAATTACTTAACTTGTTGCGAGCTAGAAATTTAAAGCATTTTGTTTTCCTAATAAGTACTGACAGTTTACAAGAAGGAACTGATTTAGGCGTTCTCATTGGATATAATACTTGTTTAAGGGTGTGCCATTCATCTGTAGGACCATGCTGATTGTATGTTGACCGCCATGTAGTTTTTAGTTGGCAGTGAGCTAAAAGTGGTGATTTGATGATATCGTTGACGAGGAGATTAGATGGAGTTACCACAAAATTCATCTCCTTGTCTCATTGTTAATTTGAGTAATATCCTGAATTATGCACATTGCATTTGCTAATCTGATAAATAGCATTTATGTGAATCAATTTAAAGCAATGTTACCTGGAAATAGAGGATGATGGTCCACATCAACCCCAATACAATTGATGGCCGTCCATCAACAATGTCTGTGGAGTTGATGTTCACAAGCTTGATCTGTGTCAAAACACAATATCCAATAATTAAAACCTCATAACAGGACCTAATCATTCTAGATGGGAATCAATTCCAGTTAATTCTCTTACATTTCACTTTAATCTCATTCTTAGGGATTAACTACACACAATTTCCCCCAATCGGTCTAGTACAACAATTAACAAAATACAGTATGGGCATAATCCTCAATACTACTGGATGCAGATAATTCTGACCCCATCTATTCCATGTCCTGAACAAACCAGTGCAGTAACGATGTGAATACTGACCGGAGATCCTCTGTAGGCAGACTGGAGGGCAGATAAGAAAAGAGGAAGAACGAGAATGAGAGCGAGAGAGCATTTTGATGCGTTTGATTGGAGGAGGACACCTCATTGACTGCGAGATATCACATACTGTAGCATCTGAGGTGAGATAACCTGAGTGCTTGGCTGAGAGCAGAGATCTATCACCACTACACAGGCAACAGGGATTATATCCAGCAGAGATGGGCAGAGAGAGAGTGATACGGGGAGAGAGAGAGGTGCAAGAAAAGGGAGAACGAGAGGGCTGTATCTACTGATATGATGAAGTATTCTATATGATCACAGAGAGGGTTATATTACTGTGGCGCTGCTGCACAACAGGTTATCATCTGTTAATAGCAGCAGCTCCGTATGTGAAAAAGCATGGAAAAAGAGATTGGGGGCAGGCGTGGGCAGCGTGGGATAGTGGCTGATGAAAATACATGCAGTTTCATATTAGAAAACCCAGCAGGTCATCCCAGCAACTCAACACCGTGTTTTGTGTTATGACCAGCATAAAAAACACAGGTACCCATACAGTATAGTTGCAAACAGTTTTTATAATTCATTTGTTAGCTTGAACCAGCAAATGGTTCGTATTTTTGTTCGATAAATGACTATCGAACAAAAATACGAACCATTTGCTTGTTCAAGCTTCTTCTTTTTCTTTGTTTTATATCGTAAAAAGTTAATATTTTTAGGTTTTGGGGGCATTATTCAGAAAAAACAAGTGATTTGATGTCCCAGTGAAACAGAAGTTAGAAGAGTTTTTCATTTCATCTTAACTTTAGCAACATTACTTTAAAGAGAAAATAAATATTGATTTATCAATATTTTCTGTCATTATTATAAACAAATCAAAATATTTATCAATAATAAATATAATTCTTAGTTGCAGACCATGTGGACATTATAGCTGTGGGTTTGAAACTCACAGTTGAATACATATAATACAGGGTTTCAACAGATTACAAATATGACTTGATTGAATGGTAAAACATCATAATGACACTGTACACTTTTCTATGAGAAACATGCATCAGGCAATAAAGCTATTGCGCCTCTAAAGCTAAATGTAAATAAGGTCTAGACATAAAGCAGATTTACACACAGAGCATATTTACATTTAATTTTTCTACACACACAGATTTACAGTCACACACACACACACGTAGCCATAGACAGCAGAGTGCCCACTGACGTCTCATCTCCAGACTGCAGATTACTGGTGTAGGATTTATGGTTTTAACCCTGTCACACTTGAGGAAGACAAATCAATGTCCCTGCAGACACTAGCTAATACGTATGGCTTTATTTATGTATATCCAAGGACGAGCTGGGTGAAGCTTTGAGAATGTTTAACTAATCTCACGGAGGGGCAGTTGATGCAGTTAAATTACATCCAAAACCACATTAAGCATTTTTGGTTGTAATTCTGTCAATGAAGCAGGGAAAAGGCAAGAAAACTGGAGAGTACTAATAACACGAAGTGGTGTGGTGTAAACAGCAAATACAGTGGATCAGCTTAAGTGTAAAGTTAATGGTCCAATCACTACACTTGTATAGACTTTTTGATCATTTATAGGCAAAAAAACAAAAGAATGCTAATTCAATAAAGACAAAACAGAGCAAACATGTACCCTGTGTATGAATATCAGATTTTCTTTCTCATGTATTTACTCAACAAAATATTTGAAGGGATGTGAAAACAGAGCATATTGGTGTCAGATAAAGGAGGGATGTGGAAAGGTGGAGAGAAACAGTTCACACAAGGTCAGGATTCAATGTTTGCACCCACGGGGCAGCAGCTGAGCAGGGAGAGTAGCAGGCGGGGTAAAACAAAGAAGAAAAAACATAAAAAGAAGTCCCTGAACTCTTACCTTCCTACCCTCAAGGAACTTCAGAGCTGTACCGATGTTGGTGACCCAGTGGATCCTCTTTAGCTTTTTGCCTGGCTCACATGGCTGGAGGGGAAAAGAACAATGGAGAATGAAATAGAGAAATAGAGAGGGAGAAGATTAAAGATAGTGTGGATAAAATGAAACAGTACAGTTGAAAAGAAGATATACGTTATATTGCACATGTCTGGGAATTATAATAATAATAATAATAATGCATTTAATTTATATAGCGCTTTTCATAGTACTCAAAGACACTTCACATAATTAAAAAAGGTATGAGAGCACACTCAGTACGGCACAGGCACTATTTGATTCTGATATCTGATTTTCTCCTTTAATCTATTTAACTGTATTTGTGTTGGCTGATAAAATGAGAAAAACCAAGAGGTCCAATCAGAGCCATGTTTGACTATAAACATCTGGATCAATAGGACACAGGCGGCTTAGACCTAAGGCCATGGGTCAAGTTAAATCCTCAAACTGTCTTTGTCTGTGTGTTGAACCATGATCTGTCCTTGTTAATCTGGGTTTTTCCATTCAATTCAAACATCCTAATAAAAGCAGATCAATACGCATTTCCATGCAATTATGGCTCAGTTCCCATGCACTGCAATAGGTCTGTAGCTCTTTTGAGATTTGCAGAAGCAGCACCACTTTCTGTTATTGTAGACATAAAAACAACCACAAATTATTGAATCTCTGTTATTTGACCAGTCTGTTCCTCAGACACTTATCTTTTAACCTCTCTGGATTTTAACTGGATAAGATATAAATCTTAGCCAGTTAAAATCCAGAGAGGTTAACAGATAAGTGTTTGAGTTCTGTAGCCAAATCCCTCGCTGTAGAAATGACCGTGAAACTCACCAGTTTTTGTCCAGAGAGCACTTCCAGCAAGGCCAAGAGCATCACGCCATCCTTGATGTCCTCAAACAGGTCTGTCACCACCAGCGGTGGGACACACTGCATGAGTAAACAAGCATGTCCATGAGACTTTATTGTAAAAACGTGTTTGACTTTTCAAACATGTTAAAATGTTAAAACAAGCTCACGTAGAAATTCTGTAGTGCCTGGGGGAAAGGCAAATGTTTCGTCTTTTGACATTGAAAACAATGTTAAGCAAAATCAGTCAAAAACAATTTTTTTCTAGGAACATTATTTCTTACATTTCTAAATAGAGTCTGACATCTCTAATTAGGTGCATGGGCATAATTAGTTATATAAATTCACCGTTTACGCAAAAGTTGCATGCCATAAACTCACACAAAGGATTCTCTGAATTGACTTTTACACCCTACTCATCACAAAGCTCTCCGAACATTTACCAAGCTGCCATGAGGACGAAGACAATTTTTAAGACAAATATAAGCCAATCAGTGTCACTATGGCAACGTCAGGCATCAGGTGAAAGGCATAATTAGTTATATAAACTCACCGTTTACACAAAAGTTGCATGCCATAAACTCACACAAAGGATTCTCAGTTTTCTTGGAATGCTAAACATTGGGATTTAAGTCTTAAGAGCTCTTGCAATGTACATGAAACTATGAGGCAAGAGGTGGTTTTTCTCTACGTTATCCTTCTCTAAGTAGCACAACACATACATAAAGCAAAATACCATAAATATATTACACTGTAAGACGTCAATTTCAACTTGAGAAACTTGGAGAAAGGAAACCCTCGTAAAAAAATGTACTTCAAGCCCCAAATATTACTGACAGCTAGAGTCAGCCATAAGCAGAGGCTCAGCAGGCTCTGAATGGGGTCTTCAAATCCTAAAATATGCTGATGATTTCAAACTGTATCCTTCTCATTGACTTGCTCCTTGACCTGACACAGACTTCTAGACTCGGGGAAATCCACATATCTCTGTTTCTTGCCAGAGCCACATCAAGGATTTCTCCTAAAGCACAGTCACATGCTGGGGCTGAGGAGAGGTTTAGGGGGGGGGGGGCAATTCATACGAGCGAGCCATTCACAGGGAGATTAGCAGCAAAGGGAGTGAAGGAGAAAGAGAGAAACGGCGTAAGCAGAGATCTATGCACAAGTATGTCTGTGTAGCGAGTGGAGTGTGTGTGTGTGTGTGTGTGTGTGTGTGTGTGTGTGTGTGTGTGTGGTGGAAGAGAGAAAAATATACAACTCGTGGATTCCTGAGAGGGGTATAATTGAGTAGAAAGAGTGGCAGCGAGAAAAATGATAGAACGCAAAGAGAGCCTGATGTCTTTCAAAATTAATTAGCAAATAAAGCAGCTCTTCTTGCTAATTCCTCTTCTAATGTCATTTCATGGCTTTGGATATTAGAATTTTCAGACGGCACTTGTGCCCCAATCATAAAGTGACTGAAGAAACACTTACAAAGACCCCTTCAAAGGGATCGAATATACCATGAGCCAATTTAAGTTAAATTTACCTATTTGTTCTTTATAATCCCAAAGCTAATGAGGACATTTCTGACTAATTACAAAATGAGAAAGTAATATCCATTTCCTCTGCTCAGCCATATGAGCTAAAAAATGAATCAAGGTTCTAATGAGCTAATTACATATGAGTGTCTGGGCCATAATTGATTGTGTGAAGAGGAGTTTTAGGATGTGCGTCTGTCTGTGCTCTCATGTTATTCCCCTGGTACACTTGACTCAGTGGATTGCAAAAGATCAACAGCATGAAAGACAGAAGGCGGAGCAGAGACGAAGAGAGGACTGAACGGTTTCCTTTTGAATTGCAATACATCCAGTTTGAAAGAATAATTGACACCAGATGCCTATTGTCCAAATCATTTGAAGGTAATGTTATTTGTAAGTTTAAAGCAACAATGTAAATGACTTTTAGAATCACAGTAAGTTAGTTATACTTTGGCAAAAATCCTGCATACACTTATGGCACTTATGAATGCCTCTTTTAAATACTTTTGTCTGTTAACGAGAAAACCATCACATGGAAATGGGTGCAGACAAACCCTGCCACAAAGGAAGACTGGACTGCAATTGTTCAATAAAATAAACAGAATGGAGAAATTGTCCTTTACCTTAAGACTAAGATATGAACAATATGGAATACTGGAAAAGTGAATACACAGTATATGCTGAGGAGATATCTACCATTATTTACGCCATTCAAAAACCTTGTTCCTGTATTGTGCTGCTAATGGCAACCCACTCATTTGTTTGCTACAAATGCTAACAATTAGTGTGCTAACATGCTCATTATGTGATTGCTAACATTATGTTTAGCAGGTACATTTTTACTCAGCATCTTAGTACACAAAGTACAGCTGAGGCTAATGGTTATGTTATAGTTGCAGTTATTTAGTCATATACCAAAAGCTTGGACAAATTGGAAATTTGACCGGCTGGTTGGAGCGAGATGAAAAGCCAGAGAATCACCAAAGTTCTTACAATTCATAATGATGTGAGGATGAATGTGTGTTCTTAATTCCACAACCTTTGTAGAGAATTATCATTCATAACCACAAATGCCAATATCGTGGTAAAAATGATGGGAACCATGAATTCCTTCAAAGTAATTCCAAGACCAGCATAGTTGGCAGGTTGGAAATGTAAATATCATGGAAGACATCCTTGCAGCTAAGTTGGCTGAGGCACATACTCTGCATCATCATGCCATGCTGGGTTTGAATTTAGTGTGCATGGAGTATGTCATACACTCAATCCCCTTCTTGCCCCACTAAAGAAAGGGGGGAGGGGAGGGGAAGTAAATATCGAAAGAGGAGCGGGGAGCTTCGCTTTAATGCTGCTCTAATCTCTAGAAACACTTGGTTCACTGATTACTGTACGAAAACGGTTTGCCTGGAAAACGCCTGAGTGAGGATGAAACCTCAGCCGCTCACCACTGGTCACTTGGTAATTAAGCTTTAACCTTCTCAGAAAGGATTTGTCAAAATGGAAACTTGGGGCCCACTCACTGAATTCTCCCCCCTTTTTACTCCACTGCAGTGCAGGGTGCAACTTTAAAGCCCGATGCCGACACGAGAACCACAATTCTACCATTCTAAACTAAATTCAAGCAATATACTGCAATACACTGTAAACGTAATCGCTAGGTCTTAAATACATTCATTTAAAAGAAAGAAACAACAAAAGTACTGCTGCTGTCTTTCAGTTTATACCTTTGGTCTACAACTGGTGACTTAATCTGGTGAAATACCCCCTAGTAATGAGAGTCATTAATCTTCTGTATAAATTACCAGTATGTCTCCTCATAGAAACTCTTTGTGAGAGCTCATAAGACTTCTTTTGTTGAACCTGTGGAGTGGAAATGAGGGGGAGGGGAGTGATAGTGAAAGGAAGCTCTCATGTTATGTCTCAACTCACCTAACGATTAATCACATACCTTTAGGCGCTGAATTAAAGACCTGTGATAACCGAAGTGGCCTAATCATCTCCATAGCCCAGGGCAGGATCTATCCTTTTGAGAGCAAAGATAGGCCAAGCTTCTTCCATCTCTCTATCCACCAGAATGTCTCCCTTACACATCTTTGTCTTTTTAAATGGGTCTCTACTGGGAGTATTTGCACATGTGAGACAAGCCCATAAGGTTTCTTTTTTACTACTAGTTTACGGAATGGCATTTTAAAGAAATGCACCTCCTTATTACAACAGATCCTCCGCAATCAGTCAAAAACAATTTTTTTCTAGGAACAATATTTCTTACATTTCTAAATAGAGTCTGACATCTCTAATTAGGTGCATGGGCATAATTAGTTATATAAATTCACCGTTTACGCAAAAGTTGCATGCCATAAACTCACACAAAGGATTCTCTGAATTGACTTTTACACCCTACTCATCACAAAGCTCTCCGAACATTTACCAAGCTGCCATGAAGACAAAGACAATTTTTAAGACAAATATAAGCCAATCAGTGTCACTATGGCAACGTCAGGCATCAGGTGAAAGGGTAAGCAGTTTCACGATGGTCGAGGAGGAGAGCAAGTAATTTGATCAACAGGGTAGAGAGAAGCATGGGGCGCAAATACTAGCCCCATCTCTTCTGATGTACAGGTGTGATGGTATGACTTATTTATTCATTTGTTCAATTAATTAAAGTGAATTTAAATGAAATTCAAGTTAAATTTCCTGGATCTTTGTCAAACCAGTTTATTGGTGATTTTTAACCAAAAATTGGGCTTCAGTTATAGGACTGAGGGTCCTATATGTTATTGCACTTTAAGTTAATGTTTCTCCATACGGTATTAAGAGCAATAATGTGCATTATGTGTGTGTGCAGTTGTTTGTATTGTTAGCGCTGTTAGCATTGTTAGCTGTGAGCTGCCGGCTCAGCCGCCCCATATTGAGAGCTGTTGAGGCAATAGATATGAATTTTTTATTTAGCACTTTTAACTTAAGTTAAAAGAACACTTAGCGATTTAGTTAGTATGCTGTTTTCCTTTCTTGCTGAGAGGTAGATGAAAAGATTGATGCCATGTCTGCATGATAAATATGAAGCTGGAACAAGCAGAGGGTTAGCTTACTTTAGCATAAACATTGGAAACAGTGGAAGCCTGGCTTAGTCTGAAAGAACCAAATCCTTCTGCCAGCACATTTAGCATGTTGTATCTTCTTTGTTTTATCGGCAACAAAAACATAAGTGAAAATTTGACATGTTGTCGTTTTGCAGGAGGTTATGTTCCGGACTATATTTCTCGGCTTGGATCAGTTCCCGGGCCAAAAAGAAGATGCCAGCCAAGAAATAGTTCAGCACATAACAAACTGCAAATTTAAATTTTTTTATGAATTATCAAGATGAAATGTGTTAATTCGTAACCATCACAGGCCATTTTCAGTCTCTATGCTCAGCTAAAATGCTGGATCCATCGACATGTTTACCATGCAGATGTGAGAGTGGTAATAATCTTCTCATTTAAGGCTCAGCAAGATAGCGAATAATTGCATTTTGCAAAATGTTAAACTATTCTTTTACACTATTTAATCCAAACATGTTGGGAATCCCTCTCCCCGATATGCCTCTGAATCCTTATCATCTTTCCCTAATCACTCAAACCCCAATATTTTCAGTGACCATGAAAGAGAAAAAGGACTGTGCCTCTGTTGCATCAAGAATAACCTAATAAATAAACTATGTGCTTACGTAAATGTTATAAAAAATTCAAGACATTTAAGTATTGGGCTGTTTGTAATTTTCTGCTGGCACAGTCCTGAGACTTGATATTTAATATTACGTCAAGGTTTATTCCCTCCTGAGTGGTTTTCAAATGAATTTTCTGCTCCACGTCACCGTGGTTCAAAGCCTCCACAGCTGTCGTAATCAAATAGGAAACCTTGAAAGCAGCGTTGCGGATTAAAATAACGCTTAATTGTGTTGCACTGTGCCATATTTGCCTTGTCCACCCGTTACTGACACACTATTCAAGCAGTGATGGGTTAAATTGTGGAGCCTAATTCAGTATAATATAAAAATTACTCGCATACGATGGCCCCTCAGCATGCAGCTGCATCAAGTGTAATTGTTTAGTATAAGTGACAGATATACTGATGTCCAAGCTCATTGGGAAGCCAAATGACAGGCAGTCTTTAACGAAAAACTCTTATCCTGAACTATCTAAATTGGCCCATATTCAGATAGACCTTACAGGTTACTAAGACTTACATTATTAAGTAGCTTGCAGGGAAATAGATATACGGTGTATTAAATAAAAGTGATAATTAGAGTGTGAGTAAATCCTTGCTACAAGCGATGTGAGACTGAAGGAATAAAATGGAATATGAAAGGCATGCAAGTGAGAATGACTGTGAGCGTGGTCTTAGTTGGCACAGCGGGTCCCATGACCAATCCCACAGTTTGTTTTGGAAATGGAGCAAAGTTCACAGAGAGCAGAGGGGATGGAGTATAGAAGATCGAAGCGATTGGAAAAGGAAAAGTAATGAGACAGATACGTTTTCAATCCACACTCACCAGCACCAGTGTTTGTGAAAAGGGACACACAATGCTGGCCGCAGCAGTGGGAATCAACCAGACTCTCTTACCTTTGCCAAGTGGGAATTGATCCATTTTGTGAATGTCCTTTTCTGCACAGCCTCCTGCTCATCTGTAAATCAGAGCCCAGAGCGTCACTATCAGTCACATGCAAAATTAAACAAAGAGCGGATTAAAACACAATCTTCTCATTGTCCATTGTTTTGAGAGTTGATTGGGTTTGCAGAGCTGGATGGCAACTCTAATTAACTTTTATATTATTACTGTCTGTGTTGTGTGTCTGAACGCAGTCGCACCACATCACACCTAAGAAAGTAAGAAAAGGCATTTGACATTTGAAGATGACATTTTCAGTAGCTGGACTGCTCTCAAAAAATGCCCTTTCGATGATAGAAGGGCAGTGGTTCTTCCTATGCAATGACATGTATCTCTGCCCTAATCTATAAGAGGGTGTTATTCATTTCTGAACACAGTTCAAGCATGCAATCTGTTGCTACAATACTCACACATAAAGCCCGTCTTACTCCAAAACTATATATAAAGGTAGGACATTGTGGCGGCTACAGTGATACAAACCTATTAAGTAAAGGCACAATCAATAGCATAGATGTCTGCTGATAATGTCCTCTAAAAAGACCCTTAACTTAAATGACAAGACATAAATCAAGTCTTATCTTTCCCACGTGTGTACAAACAAAAATATACAAACATATACAACGTGCATATACAAACTCGCACACAGAAGCAAACTAGAGGTAGTTTTGATAATTGTACACTTAATGTTCTGCAGGTTTTAATGCTGTAATCTTTCCTTCTCAATTCCCTTTTGACACCAAAACCATTGTTGCTTGCAGCCAATGAAATAACAATTGGGACTGCTGCGACGTTACATCTGTAATCGACAAATTCATGTGCAGCTCTCACATGAATCCCATCATAATGTACACACACCAGATGTATAGTTTGCCTGGGACTCTAAGGATCCAATCATGTACAGGACTGACACATGTGACAATGCTTTTTTTCTGTCCCGTCTGCGCCACAGAGCAATATCCTCCAGATAAGCATGTTATCAGTGAGAGAGGACGTCTGACACAGTGCTTTCCTTAATTAAATATGCTGACGGTTTGATTACACTCAAGCTGGTTAGTGTGTCACTACGTACTGTGTGCAGACGTGAACAGTGAGGGTTGTGTGTACATCAGAGAGGAGGGAGGGGGGCGATTTGTTCATACATAATGCAGATACATTCACAGTCATACGTGCCACTGAGCAGGTCCTCGTTCTATAAATGAATCTTTTGATTGGGTCCAGGAGTAAAATCAAATATTGATGGGACGATAATATTGGATGAGAATAAGAAAGATTTAGCCCCTCTCATCCTGGAGTAGGAACATGTGTGACGGAGAACATGTCTGCACAAGCGTGGTGCCAGCCTCAGTCTCAGGGACGAGGTGACTTTGAACTCGGCGCACACAAAATCACACTTAATCACACACACACACACACACACACACACACACACACACACACACACACACACCAAGTCACATTCTTTCAATATCACAAAGGGAAACAGACGTCCCCAGCAACCAAGCCTCGCAGCAGCGTTTTAACACACTTGATTACCTTCTCGGCGAGTGTTGGTCTGTACCATCATTAGTCTCTTCTGCAGCCCCTGAGTTCCCATTTTGACCCCCCATAGTGAAGATGACCTTAATGAAATATCATTATAATCTTTTTTTTTGTCTCAGAGGCTGTGTCTAGAGACAAATTGTAAAGCAACCATTCTGACCCAGTCTGTTATAGTTGCCAAAAGGACAGATAGGTATGTAAGAGGAAGCAAATTATTATTATTATTATTATTATTATTGCAAAAGTCTTGAAATCTAATCTAATCTATCAGACAGTGAAACAGTGGGCAGAATGCTGAAGGCATGGCATGGTATCCAAATACAGATGAGCAGACAGGCGGCCCACCACAGGGTCAAACAGAGAGATAAGAAATCAAACATTTTAACAGTCTGCAGGGAGCTGGTACTTGTCTGCTGGGTATGTTTGCTTCACCTGCTGCAGGCTCTGAGCTCAGCAACATCTGCACACACACTCTACCTAAGTGAAAACGCCCCCTTTAAATCTCTGCCCATTTTAGGCAGCACACCACGTCTACAGCCCAAAACATTTCCCCTGCAGGGAACATTTAGTCAGGAAATTAGACTGCAAAATGCACACTCTCGCATAGGCACATCCAGTCCATACTGCAGTGCCATGCTCAATCACACACACAGCATACCTTAGCACACGTTCAAAATACACACACACTATGTACTTGCCTTAATTTCTTTCACACCCTCCATCTCAGTAGGGGAAACACATTCATGCATACTCCGTCCCACTTACCGCGTAGGTAGTGGAAGAACCCCGTCACCAGGTTGAGGGATGTGTTCTTTTTCGGGGAGCCTTCGCCCCCTACTCTTCGTGCCATCCTGTGCCCCAGACTACACCTTGATTCCTGCCTGTTTTCATGAGGATGTTGAGAGGACATTCACTGCAATCTCCAGGAGAGGCTATACTTGCCCTTGCTCCTGCCCTTGCTGCCTCTCCCCCTTTTTTGGGGAGGCGTCTTTAAAGAGCTCCCTGGAGCACTAGACCTACCGAGATGACAGCGGTGAAACGTTTTTTGCTCTAAGGCAAAGCAAGGAAGAAGGTTTCACCCTCCTGGTCTCCTTTCGTCTCTCTGTCCTCTGTCCTGTCCTGCAGCAGCGGGCTGCCGACTCAGTCAGACTCTGTGTTTTTCCTGCCCGTTAAGCAGCTTGGGAGTGTACGCATGAGGATGTTTGTGTGTGTATGTATGTGTGTGAGTGAGAGCAGTGCGGTGTCGGCTTGCCTCCGCATCAATCTTTCTTGCTTAGTCCCTTTCTCCCTCTCTCTCCCTCTCTCTATTTCTTTCTTCCTCTAACACACTCTCTGTCTTTCCCTCCCACGTTCTCTCTCTCTCTAAATTTCTCACTGTATGCTGCGGGAATAATCCATTTCCCTCCAGTAGCCGACCAATCAGAGTGCGTGGGAATGAATGATGTCACGGCAGCCCCGTACTGATGTGGAGAGGGAGGACTGACTGGTGAGGACGGTGGTGGGTGGGTTGAAGGGGATCATTTAACAGGTTAGGAGGGAGGGAAGTGTGAGCTCTACTCTGACAGCATCACACACATATGCTCTAACACAATATTGGGACAGACATGCAGGAATTCCCTATGTGTTACTGGCACTCTAATACCTCCCTCCCTCTCTCTCTTTCTCTCTCTCTCTCTCTCTCTCTCTCTCTCTCTTGCTCTCATCCACACAGATACCATGCAGTGTTTGAGGCTTGCAGCTCTCTAGTCTTTAGAGCCTGCAGGAGCAGACTACCACCGGCAGTCCTCCTGTCTGATCTGCTCCTGTACCATCTTCAAAAGGGATCTGCTTTCATCCGAACCACAGCCACATACAGTAGATCTGTTTGTTTTCTTCCGGGCAGGGAGTACTGTATTGAACATAATACAACAGAGGTGAATATAATATCTGAGGATAGAACCTATCCTCAGATATTATATGACATACAAGGTAATATAGGAAAGTGTGTATAGACGATATAGGCAAGTCCAGAACAAAATAAATAATATTAAGAGTGGTTTAACCTTTATTTGATATGAATGTGTGATCTGTATTGAAGTGGAAATTGTGCTACTGCTTGTAAACGTCATCATCAAACCAAGTGAAAAACACACACTGCAGACAATGGCAGCTTTGTTCACCCAACTACTCTGAATTCAGCATCTAAAGGGATACAACGGCAAGTGTTACTAGAGCTGTGTTACTAGGAACTGATCAGGCCAAAATTCCACCAACCCCCCCCCCCCCCACTGTTGCAGTAACATTATTGTGGATTATAAAATAAATGATAGTGTTGCAGTACAGTATGTTGACCTCTTCTCATTTTCACTGTCTGATTTTTTCCTCTGTTTCTGTCTAACCTATGCTGTCCCTTATATTCTTTAACACACACACAATCACACACATACACACACACACACACACACACACACACACACACAAGCTCTGGCAGTGTTAAACACATTTGGCTCTTCTTTGAAACCATATTCAGAGAGTTTTCAAAAAAGCAATTTTCAGGCGGAATAGCCTGGTGGGTCTTACATCAGCCTTAAAGATGAAAGGACCATTCATCATTTGTGTGATTTTCCCTTTTGTTCTTTGGGTTCCCCCCATAAGGGATTTTAATTATGAAAGTCATCAATAACCAATGGCAGCTGTCATCTGCTATCTGTCTGCTGATAATCAGACTGCTGACAGTCCTCCCGTTAACAGCCCTGAAACTGGCCATCATAACGCCACCATGAGCCTATTCCACAGACCTGTGTCCGTTTGTATGTATAGGCTTGTACAGGTATTATAAATTGACTGAGAGCAAGTGTTCGTTTTTCGTATTTACATATACATAGCCTTTATTTGTGCACTCTAGACTATAACAACTGAATTGTATGCCTCTGAAAAGCAGAATCCAATGGGACATTTACATCGCACACACTCACAATCCCTTCTCAATTATATTACTGCAGCCAGAAAACCGACAAACATTTATGTTATTTATGTACAGTTGTTTGAGAAGCCCAGAC